>NC_034610.1:39624119-39667600 GCF_900095145.1 Mus pahari | reverse complement strand
AGAAAAGAAAAGAAAAGAAAAGAAAAGAAAAGAAAAGAAAAGAAAAGAAAAGAAAAGAAAAGAAAAGAAAAGAAAAGAAAAGAAAAGAAAAGAAAAAGACTCAGAGACAAATCACATTATGAGAAATCCCTGCAGCATGGGTGTAGTGACTTACTACATCACCATTCCTGAAGATCCCCATAGGATTTCAGTCAACTTGGGAAGAGGAACATCTCTGAACAGTTGTCAGCATCCATGCAACATTAGAAATGACATTGATGAACTTCGTGAGCTTCTCATCTATAGGCTAGAACACTCAATTCAGAGAAAATGGATGCATAACACTTTCTTCTTGTGAACAAGCAGTTCTCATGATCCCATATCTATAACCTAGTTTAGTTGTTTAATTCTAATCCATGCAAAAAGAAAATCTATGCATTGCATGTTCATAACCCTTTTTTCTTCTTCATGGAATGTTCATATTTTGAGTGTTTTCTGCTTCCTCTCTGCAAATAAAGAATTTTTTTTTAGCAAATACATCAAAGATTTAAGCATTATATTCAGTGATTATCCTGCATAAATTTTGATGTTTTAATTAAAACTAAGAGTTATTCTTTTTATATTGAGTAAATTATAAGTAAATACCTTTTAGAAAGTACATTAAACTATGATATATAAAATTAATAGTTGGATATAAATGAACTCAAAATACCAGGAAACAAAACAGAATAATAGCTAAAAATAGTCTACAACTTTCTTGAAAATGCAATATAAAGTTATGTATATTGATCAATCACATAAAATGAACATTCAAAACTCAAGGATAAGTACCAGTCAAAGTAGAAAAAGAATATGGACTAAATTGGTTTTATTGATTCTTCAAGAGCATTCCTTGTATCTTTTAATAGCAGAAATTTAATTCTTTTCATCTTTTATAATATTACAATTTTAACAAGTGTGTCGGTTTTTTTTTATATTTGTGTGTGTGTGTGTGCACGCATATACATGTAGACTCTTGTGGATATATATGTGCATATCTTTGGCAAATGTGAGAACAACTTTGGGTGTCAGTATTCTACATTTTACCTTGTATTTACAAGGTCTCCTGTTTCATATCTCTCAACAACTCCCAAGGATCCTCCTACATCCATCCCCCATATTGCCATAAAATAGATGATGCTATATGCATCTACTGATTTTCCTTTCTGTGATTTGTAGGGATGTGCAGTTAATCCTTTCCTTGCATGGCATAGTTTACCCATTCAGAATTCTAACCTTTTTTTTTTTACATTATTTCAATCACATGAAATTTTTGAATAATAAGTGGATAAGAAATGAACCTATTCCCATTCCACAAACAACACCTCACCCTCCTCCTCCTCTTCCTCCTCCTCCTCCATCTCCTCCTCCTCCTCCTCCTTCTTCTAGACAAATTCATTTTATGTAGTCATGGCTGTCTTAGAACATGCAAATTGCTATGCTGTCCTAGCTGGCCTCTAACCCAAAGATTCATTTACCTTTGCCTCCTGAGTATGCACCACCAGGTTCAGCCTTCTTAATCTTTGAACAGAAGAATCCGTTGATTTAAACAATGCCATAAATAATTTATGGCAGCCAGGCATGGTGTCGCATACCTTTAATCCCAGCATGCAAGAGGCAGAGGCAGGNGGATTTCTGAGTTCGAGGCCAGCCTGGACTACAAAGTGAGTTCCAGGACAGCCAGAGCTATACAGAGAAACCTTGTCTCAAAAAACCAATAATAATAATAATAATAATAATAATAATAATAATAATAATAATTTCATGGCTACATTTTGAGATTACATTCTTCAAAACTTTTAATCACTATTTTATTGTATCCATTGATGATTTTTAAACTCTAAATTTGCTCTATAACTATTAATTCATTCTATTGAAAATAAGATATTTTAAAATTTTATTTTGCAGTGATAAATCTGTAACCCAATCAGTTAAGTCTGAAATGAATAGTACTGTGATACATTTGCTCAATATGTTTCATGATACATCTTTGCCCTCCTCATACTCATACCAAAAATAGAGAACTAAGGCAATTGTGGGCAAAACTTATTTTGTTGACTGTCTCTCTGCCCACTAATAAATAATTACATATATGTGATATTTTATGATATAAACAGCTTAATTTTAAGGTTTGGTTTTGTATAAGATATGTTTGATATGCATGTAGATCATCGTTTTAACTATGCTAAATCTTTTTTTTTTTTTTTTTTTTTTTTGACTTTTCAAGACAGGATTTCTCTGTGCAGTCCTGGCTGTCCTGGAACTCACTCTGTAGACCAGGCTGGCCCCGAACTCAGAAATTCCGTCTGCCTCTGCCTCCCAAGTGCTGGGATTAAAGGCATGTGTCACCATTGCCCGCCATCTAATTCTTTTAATCCTTTATTATTATACTCTTATCATTTCTAAAGTATTGACTCAGAAAAATTTTAGTAGAAGTTATTATATTTGATACTTAGCTATTTAGGCCAATTTTCATAAATTTTATACATGTACACTACAAATTTTTAAAAGTACTTTACTGGACACATCAAAAGGTATGCAAGTTATTTTATAATAATTCTACCAATAGAGAAAATTAATATATGATACTATATCACAAAAAGCATACATTTTCATATTGTAATCTCTATTGTAATATATTATTGAACCTTTATATAGGACATGTATTATCACTTCTAAATAATATTGATTAACTAAATATACTAACATCTCAAATATAGGAGAAATATTTTCTAGCTTCTTTAGAATGTTGGATCAAAATATGAAAGTATAAAATTGTCCTTTTTCTTGTTCCATATAGGACAATCTCTATGAGCACATCTGTCAATCATAGCAGTAGATTTCCTGAACAGTTATGGCTTTAGGGAGTGAGCAATTACAAGCAAACTGCCTGGCAAAATATGGATACTACTTAGTTGGCAGGAATTATAAATTCCATGAACCAGAGACTTTTTCATAAATTATTATGAAAAATTGGCTTACAAAAACAATTCAGAAGGAAGTGACCTGAAAGAATTTTTCATCCTGAGAGAGAAGTAATTCTGCTTGAAAAGACAGAGGTATTTGTACATAGCAATAGGTTACTTTTTTTCTTCTGATGCTGACATTACTCCAGTATGATAAGTCTAAAAACATGCTGGTGTTCTAGTCGAGAGCAACATGATAGGTGTCTATAGAGTTACTTGCTGCAAATATAACAGGGTATCATTTGTCTCATTTGATTAACCATATTTAGTCTATTTTCCTCTTATTTTACGTCATCCGCTGGTGAGAAAACTAGCTGTAAGAAAAAAATGTCTGTTGAAATGCATAGCTGTACAGTAATCATTTTCTTTTGTTTGCAAACCTATTTTCTATCACATGTAATGACTTTTTATGACATATTTGGGACAGTGTGACACTATTAGAAGAATGCATTTACCATATAATTATGTGGGAGAAATTCTGCATGTTGCAAACTCAATGGAGGCTGATTTCTTATCTTTCCTCATTATTACCATACATAGGTCTGTGTGGTATTTATGTTTCTTTAACTTGAGATTTAATAAAACAAGTATTAAATTGAGGACAGAAAATGTCACTTGCACTGTCTTTGAAAGCAAAAAATAATATATTCCACTGAACAGCTGGGGAACTTTCATGCTTTATGTAAATTATGCTGAAAGTAACAAAAGTAGAGAAAATGTGAATAGATAAGAGGATTTCAAAGTGCAAATGAATGCAAATTGTCTACACATAAAAAATGTATGCACATACTTATTTTTTAAATGCATTGCACAATCTTTAAAAGAAAATAGGATTCTTATGTTTTATGACACAACCATAGGGGGTTCAACTCTGATGTATATTTAAGTAGCAACATAATAAAATATAAAATACATAATTTTGAACAAACAAAACATAGAATAAGTTTCACCACAAAATACTCATCCTAGTATTTCATTAGTGTTTAAAACAATACTTTATTCTTGAAAATTCAAAAGTCACACTTTATTATGCATCTCAATCAATGCCTATCACCTGCAAGCATCTGTCTTTTCCTATAAATGCAACCTTGAAAGTCCTGTTAGTCTCTAAGAATATCTTCTGTGAAAAAAAAAATCAATTACTTATATTTCTTTCTATATGGCTTATTTAACATTCTCTTTACATGTTTTCAGTAAACATGAAGACAAGATGATGATACCTAGTTCAAATATCTTTTCATTGATAAATGAGTTTAATTTAGAATAGTTTCATGTTTATCAACATATTATATGTAGGTTAATCTATATGTATGCGAATTCATATATATATATATATATATATATATATATATATATATATATATGCAAATCTATACAGTATAACACAGTAATAGTTGTTGGTAATTTACATCTTTGTTTTTTTCCCATTGTTTCCTAAATTTAGGACATTCCTTTGAGAACATGTCAAAAATCAGAATTTTGCTTTAATAGTTAGTATTTTTCCCAAAACACTAAAATTATAATAAATGCTAAAGCAGAATCATAATAGCCAAGACAGAAGGGATAACTCTGTAATTATATATGTTCACTCTATATTCCAACAATATATATGAAATCTTCTTTTTGATCATGAGGTAGCTTCCAATTAGCATGTAATCCCAATCAAGAATAAGCAATTTGTGAATTTTTTTAATGTTTTTTTCTTTTCTTAATTTTTATTAGATATTTTCTTTATTTATATTTCAAATTTAATCCCCTTTCCTCACTTCCCCTATGAACCCCCCATCCCATACCCACTCCCCCAGCTCACTAACCTACCCACTCCTACTTCCCTGTCCTGGCATTCCCCTACACTGGGGCATCTAACCTTCACAAGGCCAAGGGCCTCTTCTCTCATTGATGTCCCGCAAGCCATCCTCTGCTACATAAGTGGATGAAGCCTTGAGTCCCTTCTTGTTTACTCTTGTCTGGTGGTTTATTCCCTGGAAACTCTGGGGTTAATGGTTGGTTCATATTGTTGTTCTTCCTATGTGGCTGCAAACCCCTTCGACTCCTTGCTTCCTTTCTCTAGCTCCTCCATTGGGAACCCTGCACTCAGTCCAATGGGTGGCTGTGAGCATCCACTTCTGTATTTGTCAGGCACTGGCAGAGCCTCTTGGGAGACAGCTATATCAGGTTCAAGAACCAGATTTCGGTAACCCAGAGACCTAGGATGAAAACAAAACAAAACAAAACTGCTCCCCCCAACCCCAATCTCAATACTTAAGAGGAGAGGCGAGCATAATTTTCCTCAGAGAGATTTCATCCAGCAACTCACGGAAGCAGATGAAGAGACCCAAAGACAAACATTATACAGAGCTATGGTAATTCTGTGGAAGAAGGGAAGGAAAGATTGTAGGAGTCAGATGGGTCAAGGACAACACAAGAAATGGCCCACAGCACCCTGTATGTGTTTGACTTAGGTTCTTTACATATATGTTATGATTATGTAGTTTGTTGTCCTTATAGGACTCCTAATAATGTTTTGCATGCCTTTGGGACCCTTTTGCTCCTGCTAGGTTAGTTGTCCAGCCTAAATAATGATGATGATGATGATGATGATGATGATGATGATGATGATGGGAGGTACCTAGTCTTATTATAACTCGATATGCCATGCTTGGTTGACCTTTCCTGAAGGGAAAGGAGAAGGAATGGATTTAGGGAGAGAGGAAGGGAGAAGAGGGACTGGGAGGGCAGGAGAGGGAGATAGTGCTCAGGATATAATATATGAGAGAAGAATGAATAAAAAGATGCATGTAAATAGTATAAAATATTTCTGAGATTTGATCTTTTAATATATCTAGTGCTTGAATCAACAGCAGACAAAATTGCCTGTTATTTATGAATTCCTAACTGCTATGTACTACACACACACACACACACACACACACGCACACGTACACGCACACACACACGCACATGCACGCACACACACAAACACACACACACACCAGTAAATGTTCCTGTGTATATGAGAATATGAGTGTGCTCTGACAATAAATCTAGGTCACAAGACAATCTTATGTAAATGTTCTTATGACTTACTTGATTTATGAAGGTCTCCTATCATCTCATGCTGCCTATGTCCGGCTAATTCCTCAACTTCTAATCACTCTGTAGACAAAATGAGAGGAGCAAATGTGATTCCATGGATTTTTCACTGGTTCTGGAGATTTAAACTCAGACTTCAAACTTGCAAAAAAGCTTTAAACTCTGAATTGTAACCCCAGACTTCTCCATATTTACTTTAAATGTAGTATCATACAATTCTAATAACATATTTCCAATATGTTTACAAAATTATTATCTTAATTTATAATGGCATAAACTATCAGAGAAATAATTTTTCTCAGCGATAAACAGTATTCATTCTCTGCAGTAAATAATTCTCTATCTCTGGATACTTATGTTTACCACTGATGGGTGAATGTATTTTCAGGGATATGCAACTGCCAACCCGAAATATATGCTCCCTTTTTAGATATTCAAAGTATTAGAAACTATTCCAGTTGACTCATATTATTTAGATTGAGAAAAAAGTTAAAATACCATTTTGTGTACTGGAATGTAGAGTCTAGGAGAGTATGTCCTCATGAATATTGTTGTTTATTTACCATTCATAGCTAATAAACCACTGTCATAAGGTAAATACTTACTCAGTATTTTGAATAAATAAAATATTTGGTGTAATGTACTCTTTGTTTACCAATTGTATACTCTTGCTGTTGGTTGTTGTTGTTGTTGTTGTTGTTGTTGTTGTTACCAGGGGCAAACAATTTCTGCCTGATTGGCCTTTTAGGAAATGCCGTCTCCTTGTTCAATGGTACATAGGGGTGTTTTCAACCCTCTTCTTCCACTGAGATATATTGTTCAACTGGAAACAATCAGAGCTTGTCATTGCAACCTTTATTTGACCTAGAATGTACACTTCCCTCAATTATATTCAACAAGAAGTCATGATATTCTTGGAGCACACTGAGAAGAATATCAAAGGCTTTTATAATATTTAAACCAGGCAATTTTTTGAGGGCTGAATTCCTGCAGTTTAATTGATTTTGTGAGTAAAGAGCCATTGTGAGAAGAATGTATACAGATGCTGATGTGTATACTGAGAAAATAAAGAGCAGCTGGTACTAAGCCCATATTGATCCTATGAGCCCAAGGACTGAACTCATCAGTTTCAGTAGTTAGTTGTTTGAGCCAATAAATGATCTTAGGGAAGTTTCCACATCCTGTCATTTCCACTAAAAACACTTTAACCAATCTGTGGACTTTGTAATATAATATTTACTAGTGATTGATCTTGTTTAATCTTTCTATACATCTCTAATACATTTTCTTTTATGTATTTTTGTTCTGGCTTCATAGTATGAGGCTTATCAGGGTATTAGTCATTTCAAAGTACTTTATCTTATTAATTCTTTCCAGTTGCTTCTTTAGAATAATTAAATTACAGAAATTTTTGGTATCTTTATATGAATATTTAATTCATTTACTTCCTTTCTTTCTCTTTGAATAATAGAGATTAATTATGGCTTTGAAAGCTGGCTTGAAAAAGACTTCCAATTCTATTCCATTAGTTTTGATACAAAATTATTCTATGGCTATTATTTCCTAAATAGCCCATTTGAATTCATTTTCTTTTTGAACCACTGAGAATTATTTATGATAATAATTCTGTTAAAATGTTATGTGCACACATTTCATTTCAGTGTCCGTGT
Source organism: Mus pahari (assembly GCF_900095145.1). NCBI lineage: Eukaryota > Metazoa > Chordata > Mammalia > Rodentia > Muridae > Mus > Mus pahari. The sequence continues at coordinate 39,659,853 of NC_034610.1, read as the reverse complement.
ATGCAGACCTTGAACATTTTTATGAAAGCAATATATTAAAAGTTTTTTGTCTCACTTCATGTGACAAAGTTTATTATTCCATTTTAGTGATTCAGCCAAAGTACTGTTTTAAGCTACAGCATGAATGCACAAATGTCATGTTGCACAAACATTATTTACTTTATCTTTTTTCATATAATATTTTATTAGAAATTTGAGAACTTCATATGGGCTGACAATGTGATTTGATATTTACCCATCCCATTTCTCATTCAACATTCCATATGCTAATATTTATACAGCCATTTACTAGAATGTGGATGATGTATCAAAGTTGTGACCCTTAAAGAAAGCTAATGACCTCAGTTAGAGGTTGGGGCTTGTGAACTCATTTATAATCCATGCTAGGTTGTCTGCTGTCTTGATTGTGTGTAGACAGCCACAGCTGCTGTGAATTAATGTATACAGAAGCACTATAATATTCAGACTGTTCATTTTATTTTAATCTACTTTATCCATTTATTTATTTATTTACCTTACATTCATCATAGCTTCTCCTCCTCCCACCTTTCCCCCCTTGCAAGCCCCTCACCCATTCTTCTCCTCTGACATGGGGGAGCTTTGTCATGGGTACCAAGCCAGCATGGCACTTCAGGTCTCTGCGGGATTAGATACATCCTTTCATACTGAGTCCTGACAAAGTAGATCACTTAGGGGAGCAGGATCTAGTGTCAGGCAACAGAGTTACGGAAGAACAGTCCTCCAGTTGTTAAGAGACCTACTTGTAAACCAAGCTGCACGTCTGCTATGTATGTGCAAGGACCAAGGTCTAGTCCATATACGGCCTTTGGTTGATGGTCTCTGGAAACCCCCAAGGGTCCAGGTTAGTTGACAAAGTTAGTTTTCCTTCAGATTTCCTGTCTTCACCTGGTTCCTCAATCAGTTCACCAACTCTTTTAGAAGACTCTCTGAGCTCTGTCAAATGTTTGACATGAGTCTTTACATCTGTTTCAGTCAGGTGACTGATAGAGCCTTTCAGAGGACAGTTATTCCAGGCTCCTGTCTACAAGCAAAACAGAATAGCATTAATAGTGTCAAGGACTGGTTCATTCTCTTGGGATGGGTCTCAAGTTGGGTCAGACATTTGTTGGCCATTTCATAAGGCTTAGTTCCATCTTTAACCCTGTACTTCTTTTAGTCACAACAAAGTTTGGGTAGAAGGATTGTGGGTGGGTTGGTGACCTAACCTAAACTCTCTACTGAAAACCCTGCCTGACTACAGGAGATTAGCCACTTTAGGCTCTATATCCTACACCGAGAGTCAGCCTTGAAGACTTCTTGGTGATTCCCCACATTCCAGAATTCTGGCAAGTCCTAGTGATCACACACACACACACACACACACACACACACACACACACACACACCACAGACAGGGAGAGAGAGAGAGAGAGAGAGAGAGAGAGAGAGAGAGAGAGAGAGAGAGAGAGAGAGAGAGAGAGAGAGAGAGAGAGAGAGAGAGAGAGAGAGAGAGAGAGAGAGAGAGAGAGAGAAGGGGGTAGGATTCCTTCCAATCCTGGCCCCCTCCCTCCCAGGCTGTCACTAGACCTGATCACTTCTCTGTCTTCTCTCCCACCAAGATCCAACTCCAATGACTATTTTATTTTTCCTTCTGAGCCAAATTCAAGCTATTTCTCTTGGGCTCTCATATTATTTATTTTTGTTGCCCCTGTAGATTGTAGCATGGGTATCCTGTACTTTATGGCTAATATATACCTCTATGTGAGTACATACCATGCATATAGCATTTGGCATCTGGGTTTCCTCAGTCAGGATGAAATTATCTCAGTCCATCCATGAAAAGTTCATGCTGTTATTGTTTTCAAAAGCTGAGTAGTACTCCATTGTTCAAACAAACCCCATTTTCATTATGTTCAGCTGAAAGACATTTGAGTTGTTTCCAGTTTCTGGCTATTACAAATAAAGCTGTTATGAACATATTTAAGCAAGTGTCCTTGTCGGATGGTAGAGAATCTTGAGTATATGCCCAGGAGTGTTATAGCTGGGTCTTGAGGTAGAACTATTCCCAATTTACCAGGAAAGCAGCAAATTGATTTTGAAAGTGGTTGTACACTGTAGTTGCTATTCCTGGTTGTCAACTTGACTATATTTGGAATGAACTACAATCCAGAATTGGAAGGCTCACCAGTGACCCTAATCTGGAGGCTGGGAGATAGAAGTTTCTGATCTGGATCTTGGTATGGAGATCTTGAGGCATAATGGTGATTGAATCCAGAAGATTAAAACAGGGAGATCTCCAAGATATCTGGAGACCATATAAGGACATTGGAAGAAGGGAGTGTGGTTCTTGCTCTTTTGCCTGCTTGCTGTATGGGACTAAGCTACTGCTAGATCTTTGGACTTCCATTCACAGCTACTACTGAACCATTGTTGGAAATTGGACTGCAGACTATGAGTCACCAATAAATTCTTTTACTATATAAAGACTATCCGCAAGTTCTGTGACTCTAGAGAACCCTGACTAATACAGCACGTTTGCACTCCCACCACCAATGCAGGAGTTTCCCCTGTTAAACATCTTCATCAGCATGTGTGGTCCCTTGAGTTTTTGATCTTACCCATTCCGATGGTTAGAAGGTGAAATCTCAGAGTTGTTTTGACTTGCATTCCAATGATGATTAAGCATACTGAACATTTTTTTAAAGAGTTGTATGCCATTTCCATTTTCAGTCCTTCAACAGTTTTATTAATTTTCTTCACTGGTTTGATTGTATTTTCCTTTTTTTTTTTTTTTTTTTTTTTTGAGGTATTCCTCCATTTGCTCTTTACATGCCTCTATTTTCTTTATAAGATCAGATTTACTGTCTTCTTCTCCTGCTTGGGATATCCAGGGCTTGCTTTTGTTGGGCTGTGGTGGTGTCATATTGCCCTGACTCTTGTTGAATGTGTCCTTATGTTATCCTTTAGCCATATAGTTTTACCTGATGCCAGCAAAACTCCTGTGTTAGCTATGTTCCAGGTGAACACAATGGCAAAAGATTTGTGAAGGGTCTAAGCGGGTTGTTCTTTGAGTCCTTGCAGCTCCTCTCAGGGAATGAAGATACTTCTGTGTCCCACAAGTCTCCTCTGGATGGCAGAGAACACCAGCAGCCAGACAGAGGACTATGTGCCCTTAGTAAACCTTTTAAAGTGATTATTCAAGCAGGAAGAAATGCTTATTTCATTTTAAAGATTATAAATTTCTATGTTGAAAAATAAAATGCTTAATGATATATTAAAATTGTTATGACATGTTATTTATTTTTATATCAATAAATGTTTGATTTCTTGAGATTATTCTGTGGAAATATTATTTCTATTATATAATTTATTCCAATGAGTTAAATAATAATTCTCAGATTCATGAGCATAAACTCTACTTTTCTTTATTTTGGGAACATTATATTTTGTCAGAGGGTGATCCTATAATCTCTGGCCTCATTAATAGGTACTTGGGGAAATCTCATACAGAAAACTTACTTAGAAATAAGAAACTGCTAATATTCTATTTTCAGGGATAATCAAGTTTTCACATCTATTATATTAATAAGCTAACATGAGATAAATAAATGATTTACTTTAGTTTATGAATTTACTTCAATTGTAATTTTTTATTAGTTATTTACTTCATTTACATTTCAAATGCTATCCTGAAAGTCAGAGAAATTACCCAAGTAGCTGAAGGGGTCTGCAACCCTATAGGTGGAACAATAATATGAACTAATCAGTACCCCCAGAACTCGTGTCTCTAGCTGCATATGTAGCAGAAGATGGCCTAGTCAGCCATCATTGGGAAGAGAGGCCCCATGGTCTTGCAAACTTTATATGCCCCAGTACAGGGGAACACCAGGGCCAAGAAGTGGGAGTGGGTGGTTAGGGGAGCAGGGGGTTATAATAGGGGACTTTTGGGATAGCATTTGAAATGTAAACGAAGTAAATAACTAGCAATTGTAAATTTGATATTTAATTTTATTTAAATTTCTGAGGAAAATTTCTAATAAATTTTAATTCTAATGCTAGCATATAAGAACTCAACTTAAGTACATTTCTAAGAATTTAATAACTACAGAAGTAGAGAAATATAACTCATTTTACCCTACTCTTTTGTGTCCAAGGCAATCTTGGTTTGGACACACTATTTTTAAAAAAGCCTTTATTTATTGTTTCACTTATTTATAATTTTTGTGCTATACCTTTATGTACTTTGAAAATTTTTTATCTTCTATTTTAAAATTATGCTCCTTCTAAAAAATGGAAGTGAGAAATGTAACACATACATAAGCAAGTACAAAATACATAATGCCGTATGTAATAGTTTGTCATCAGTTGAAAACAACTTAGCACCAAGACATTTTAAAAAATGTGAAGAGAACATGAAGCTGTGTTGATAAGGAGATTTGGAGGATCTGGGAGAAGTTATGGAGGGCAACAAATTTGATCAAAATATATAGTATGAAATTTTTTTAAATAAAAATTCAGGAATTAGGAGGAAATCCAGTGACTATATGATTATATATTACAAGAGAGACATTATTTAATTCCAATTCAATCATTAGAAAATGACTGATTGCTTATTACTGCTAAATGTGTGTTTATTTCAAATGGAATGTAATTTATACAAGTAATCTGTTCTTATAAACTTGAAGTCAACCATTTTATTTTTATTTACTTATCATTAATATATTCATTAGAGTAGAATTCTATAATAAAATATATAAATATAGTTGTGAAGAAGTTCTCTTGTTTTGTTTTTTGTATTTATTTATTTATTATTGGCTATTTTATTTATTTACATTTCAAATGTTATCTACTTTCCCAGTTTCCCCTTGGCAAACCCATTATTCCATCACCCCTCAACCTGCTTCTATAAGGGTGCTCCCCTCCACACACTCCTGCCACATCACCTTAGCATTCCCTATACTGGGGCATCGAGCCTTCACAGGACAAGAGCCTCCCTTCCCATTAATGCTAGATAAGGTCATCCTTTGCTACATATGCAGCTGGATCCTTTCAAGTGTACACTTTGGCTGGTGGTTTAGTTCCTAGGAGCTCTGGGGGGTCTGGTGGATTGATATTGTTGTTCTTTCTATGGGTCGTAAACCCCTTCAGCTCCTTCAGTCCTTCCCTTTACTTCTCCATTCGGGTCCCTGAGCTCAGTTGGATGGTTGGCTGAGAGCATCTACATCTGTATTGGTTAAGCTCTGGCAAAGCCTCTCAGGAGATAACTATAACCGGTTCCTGACAGCAAGCACTTCTTGGCATAAGCAATAAAGTCCAGGTTTGGTGGCTGCAGATGGGTTGGATCCCCGGATGAAGCAGTCTCTGGATAGCCTTCCCTTCAGTCTCTTCTTCCCTCTTTGTCCTCATATTTCCTTCAGATGTGAGATGAAATTTTGGAGGTGAGTGGGTGGTCCCACCCATCAACCGGCTGCCTTGCCTAACTACTGGATATGGTCTTCTTTACAAGGTTCTTCCTCTCCTTTTTGTGTATTTCAGCTAATGTCATCTCATTAGGTCCTGGGAGCCTCTGGCTCTCCTAGTATCTGGGACTTTCTAGTTGCTACCACCAGTTCCTCATTCTCCCATTGCTACATAACTTTGTTCAATTTCCTGAACCTATGTACATCTCCCCTCTCCTACCATACCTGATTTTTGCCCTTCTTTTTCCTTATGCTTCTTCTCTTCCACCCAAGTCTACCCCCATCCTCTACATCTCATGATTATTTTGTTCCCCCTTCTAAGTAGGATTGATCCACACTTTGATCTTACTCCTTCTTGAGCTTCATGTGGTCTGTGAATTGTATATTGGATATTCTGAACTTTTGTGCTAATATCCACTTATCAGTGTGTTCTTTTGTGATAGGGTTACCTCACTCAGGATGATATTTTCTAGTTTCATGCATTTGCCTAAGAAGTTCATGAAGTCATTGTCTTTAATAGCTGAGTATTACTCCATTGTGCAAATGTACCACATTTTTTTGTATCTGTTCCTCTGTTGAATGACATCTGGGTTATTTCCAGCTTCTGGCTATAAGGCTGCTATGAACATAGTGAAGCATGTGTCCTTGTTATATGTTGCAGCATATTTTGGGAATATGCCCAAGAATGGAATAGCTGGGTCCTCAGTTAATGCTATGTCCAGTTTTCTGAGGAACAGCCAGACTTATTTCCAGAGTGGTTGTACCAGCTTGCAATCCCTCCAACAATGGAGAATTGTTCCCTTTTTCTCCACATACTCATCAGCATCTGCTGCCACCTGAGTTTATGACCTTAGCCATTCTGACTGGTGTGAGGTGGAATCTCAAGGTCATTTTTACTTATATTCCCCTGATGACTAAAGATGTTGAACTTGTATGTAGGTGCTTCTCAGCCATTCAGGATTCCTCAGTTAAGAATTTTTTGTTTAGTTATGTACCCCATTTTTAGTAGGGTTATTTGGATTTCTGCAGTCTAACTTCCTGAGTTCTTTGTATATATTGGATATTAGCCCTCAATCGGATGTAGAATTGGTAAAGGTCTTTTCCCAATCAGTTGGCTACCATTTTATATTATTGCCAGTGTCCTTTGTCTTACAGAAGGTTTTCAATTTTAAGAGGTCCCATTTGTCAATTGTTGATCTTGGAACATCAGTCATTGGTGTTCGGTTCAGGAATTTTTCCCCTGTGCCCATGTTTTCAAGGGTCTTCCACACTTTCTCTTCTATTAGATTCAGTGTATCTGGTTTTCTGTAGAGGTCTTTGATCAACTTGAACTTGAGTTTTGTACAAGGAGATAAGAATGGATCAATGTGCATTCTTCTACGTGCTGACCACCAGTTGAACTAGCACCATTTGTTGAAAATGCTATCTTTTTTCCACTGGATGGCTTTAGCTGCTTTGTCAAAGATCAAGTGACTATAGGTGTGTGGGTTCATTTCTGGGTCTTCAGTTCTATTCTGTTGATCTACTTGCCTGTGTCTGTAGCAATACCATCCAGTTTTTATTGCTATTGCTCTGTAGTAGAGCTTGAGATCAGGAATGGTGATTCCCCCAGACATTCTTTTATTGTTGACAATATTTCTGCTATCCTTGTATTTTAGTTATTCCAAATGAATTTGCAAATTGCTCTTTCTAACTCTATGAAAAATTGAGTTAGAATTTTGATATGGATTGCATTGAATCTATAGTCCCATATTACCACTCTACTTTAAAAACCACATGAATTTCTTGAATACAGATTTGGAAAGAGATAGCTAGAGAAAGAATTATAAAGTATAATGTACATTCATACATGATTTAAATATTTAGAAAACACATTGGGTTTTAGACATTCAGTCAATATTTCTGTGTCAAATCTTTAAAGATATTTAGATAGCATAGATATTGTAAGAAGGTGAAAGGTGAGAAGGACATGAATTTTTCTGGGACAGAAATGGTGTACTACAAACTTTATGAAATATATTTTGAAAACATAGCTCCCAGGATGATGATTTAAAGATGAAGGGCCATTGTAAGGTAATGAAATCATCTCAACAGAGGCCTATGGGTGAGGTACGTGTCTCAAAAAAATAGATTAGATTAGATTAGATTCTGTTTGCTCTCCTTTGTGTAAAGATATGAAACAAGATTGCTACATGGGCTCTAACCAGACACTAAATGTGCCAGAAATGCACACAAGAAATGAAAGAAAAAAACCTTTGCTTCATTTATGTTGCTTAGATTACTGTACTTTGTTGTAACACAAGAAATACATCAGCCACAGGAAGGAGATCCATAGAGTACTCTCAGAACTAAACACAGGTAGCTTTAGGAAGATATATTATCATGTAGAATTAACAGCTAGCAAAAATAGAACATAGTCAGTGTTAAAAAGAAAATTGAGGCTAACATGTGTATCACTAGAAAAAAATGATTAATCTTTTCTTGAAACTGTAAACATTAAAGGAAAGTATTATGTTATAATCATTAATCCTTTTCTTTAAATTAGGACTAGAATTTTATATGTTACTTTTCCTTTCTTCAGCTCATATGTAAATCTGGAATGTTTTAAAGCTATTTTTCTTATAGTGAGAAGTTCTTGAGGGGCTACATCATTTCATCTTTTAGTAAACAAGGTTTAGGGCAAAGGTTGCTATACTGTAAGGGCAATATTTTCTTTCTTTTACAGAGAAATAAAAATGTAAATTTATGTGAATCACAGGAACCACTTGTACTGTAAAAATCCATCTTTCAAGATTGTACTAAAGAGAAAATGAAGGTTCCAGTGGAGGAGAGAGAAAGAACTGAATCTTTATTATTTCATTACTGTTAGTATTGGCTTTAGTATTAATAACCTCTGTTTCCTCTTAAATACCACACGTTCTTATTGCTAAAGCTAAGTTAGTACACATATATGTAAACATTGCAAATAACCCATATTGTCAATCGCAGGATAATGATACTATAAATGTGTTTATGTTCTCCTTTTCTAGAAATATGCTTAACTTACATGTATTCTTTACTCCAACTTCATGTTCATATGTACCAAAAACATAAGGTGGAAAAGTTTTCTCTGTTATGATGAGAAAACTGAATTAATTGTATGGTCTTTTGTATTTTGGGATTTCAGCTCCTCAACTATAATCTCTCCATAAAAATGGCATGATTATAGAAGTGACAAATATAAAAGCACAAGGTAACAGTTTCCAGAAAAATATCCAATAAACATAATATCAGTTTCTTATTGAAAGGTTAATGTATAAATATAAATTTGATAAGAAAAGTCTTAATATAAAAATCTAAAAATCTAAATTCTTATATTCTCTTGGCTGATATGGAAATATAATTTATAAACCATTACTTTTATTAAGTGAAGGTTACTTTTTATCTACTTACTAGATCTCTCTCTCTCTCTCTCTCTCTCTCTCTCTCTCTCTCTCTCTCTCTTTATGTGTGTGTTTGTGTGTGTGTGTGTGTGTGTGTGTGTGTGTGTGTGAGACAGACAAACCCATAATTTATTTATGGATAAAGTAAAGAGAATGAACAAATGTAAAGACTGAAATCGACTGGATGAACAATAATATTTGATAAAGAAAAATGAATAGATTTTTTTCCAACAATTAAACACCATGACAATAATAACTGAATGAACATTATTCAGCAGATGAAATGGAACTCTGGATGACTTCAGTTTAGCTTTGGAAGAGTGAGTAATATTTTCCAAAAAATTAATGGAGCATTCACCGACTTTAGAAAGTTTAGCAAACAGAAATGATCCACTCGTTTAGCATCCAAACCACTCCAAAGAGGCACTTGTGGATAAATAGAACCAACCATCCATGGGGCTCAAATAAGACTTAATATTGACTTTAGTAATACACTATCAAAAACCATCCAGGTGAATCATGGCCTATTACTTCTCATAAAAAGGAAAACTTGAAAAATCTTAACAGAAGAAGTTGGCAAAGCGAAGAACTGAATTGGATCTTACACACTTGGAGACTTTCAGTATGACAGCAAATTAAAGGGTATTTTAAAAGTATGGTCATCTATCTACCTGTCCTTTTCACCTATGGTATTGAAATAATAGACACTAAATTCGACTCCCATAATATTGTGGGATGTTTACAGGTATAGTCATTGTCTTTTCCCACCTTAAACTACCAAATGGATGAGTTGTACATGACTATAAACTAGTGGTTTTTAAAACTGCTGTGCACTAAATAAAAGAGTGGGCACTATTTAAGATAGATGAAATTTCATATAGCAGTATCTTTCCTACCAGTTTGCCTTATGCACAGACTGATCTTTTTAACATAATGATCATTGCATATATTTTAAATCATGAATACAATTTACTGCATTGCTCTTTCTTTGGTGTACTTTTATTTAAAGCAAATTCATTAACTCATCTAGTTATGGAGTAATAAAAACATAGAACTTTTATGCTAACAAATCATGCCTCAAGAACAAAATGAACTTTTATAAAGTCTTTAGTCATTTGTCTTGTCACGTGATTTAGTCTTAAAGATACAAGCTATCACCGGCAGGGGGTGGGGGTGCACACCTTTAATCCCCCGAATTTCTGAGTTTGAGGCCAGCCTGGTCTACAAAGTGAGTTCCAGGACAGCCAGAACTATACAGAGAAACCCTGTCTAAAAAAAATAAATAAATAAAAAGATACAAGCTATCTAAAGGAAATTTTATTTTGCTATAAATGACAGCAGTCTCCTAAGGCTGTCTTTATAAGTAGGAATTATATGGCATGTGTGTGTGTGTGTGTGTGTGTGTGTGTGTGTGTGTGTGTGTGTGTGTGTGTGTGTTAAGACTATAGTATAGAGCTCTTCTTCAATATTTCTCATAAATAGACATGACAAAAATCTAGAGTTAATTCATCCCAAAAGCTAAGTCATGGGGAGAGGTGTTCTGAAAGCAGGTGTACTTGTTCTTCCTCTGAATTTTTGTTCTTTTGAAGAATTTCACTATTCAATCAGTATAAGAACTCTACCATGGTTACAGGCCTGAAATATCAGAGGCATAAACCATGGCAGCAGTTTTTCACCTGACTCAAAATATAACTGTGTGTTAGAAAGATTCTCTCACCAAACACAGACACTATTGTGGATGCCAAGAAGTATATGCTGAGAGGATCCTGATATGTCTCCTGAGAGACTCTGCCAGAGCCTGACAAATAGAGGCAGATGCTCAAATCATTGGACTGAGAATGGGGTCTCCAACATAGGAGTTAGAGAAAGGATTGAAGAAGCTAAAGGGGTTTGCAACTCCATAGGTAGAACAACAATAATGACCAGCCAGACCTTCCAGAGCTCCCAGGGACTATACCACCAACCAAGGAGTACACAGGAAGGGACCCATGACTCCAGCCTCATATGTAGCAGAGGATGGCGTTGTCAGACATCAATAATCCTGTGAAGGCTTGATGCCACTGAGTAGGGAAATGGAAGGGTAGGGAGGCAGGAGTGGTTGTGTGGGTAGGGGAGCACCCTCATAGAAGCAGGGGGAGGCGTGATAGGATAGCAGATCGGGGGGGACCAGGAAAAGGGATAACATTTGAAATATAAATAAAGACAATATCCAATAAAAAAAGAAAGAAAAACAAGAAGAAAGAAAGAGAGGCCAAAGGTGGGGGGAGAGAAAGACTCCTTTAGGCAGAGCTGGTCCTCAGAAACACACTTTGCTTCCCTAGTTAGAGAGCATCTTCGAAATTCTTTGCAGGCTACAACTACATCCAAACCTGCAAATTTCAGAATTCCATTAATTAATATGTTTTATGATGGCTTGAAATCTACTTCCATTTCTGAGGTTTTCTATAATTTTTGTAACCCAAGCCAGAAATATTAGAGCTCTTCATCTATAACTCCTAGATTTTGTAAATGCATCTTACAATTGTGTCTGCAAACTGACACTTGTCTTTCTGACACTTTTAAATCCTTCTCCATTTCCTTATCTTAACAAACTATATACAATGAGCTCTAATCATATGTTTATGTTACATACAAATCTACTTGAGAATGTAAGCATTTATCCATAATTCTCCATATTTTAAATATAGCTCCAGTGTCATAGAAAAAAGACTACTTTCCTCTTATCTCATGCAGCAGTCTGAAAAATAGAGAAGGAAATTATTTTTAAAATTTATACCCCATGTGGTGGGGAAAATGAAAACAAAAGAAATCAATTCAAGATCATGTCAAAACAGTGCATAATTATGATCCTGTCTAAGGCAGAACCTGTGCCAGTAAATATCAGCCGAATGAATCAGAGACAAATCTTGAACATGGATATGGCTTTTCTAAGCCAAAAGTGATGAGTGAATCTAGGCTGTAAAACCTCAGAAGAGGAAAATGATATGAACAAAATTTCTCTATATAGACTTTGTATATACATATGTATATAAATATGTATACATATTTAAAGTACTTCTCTGCCAGGCATAACAGAAACTTACCAAATACAGATGTGAATCAAGATTGAAGAGGTAGGTTTACATTGGTCAGAGGAGACTTGACTATGAAACACTTGACACGGAATGAGAGCATAATTATGAGAGTGGATACAAGAGCACATAAAGTTTTTTCAGGGAATCAGCACTCTGCTCATAGCACCCACCTTATACACTCAAAACTATCTATAACTGCAATGTCTCTGAAGCCATCTTAAAATTAAAAAAAAAAAAATTAAAAATAGCCACTTCCAAAATCAACAGTAACAAACAAAATAGGATTGCCAGGAGATGTTTGATAATGAAATGATTTGGGTGAACCAATCACCAAGAATACCTTGCATCCAACAAAGAAAGTGTCATACAAGCTAAGGCTCTCTAATATCTTTTTTCTGATAGATGTTGCCTTAATTATTTCATCGCAAATAGGTTTTTGACCCAACCTTTTATCATTCAGTTCTCAGATAAAAGACACACTGCCTTATATTTGTAATGTACCTTAATCAGCACAAGAACTTGGCAGATATCTATCCTCTAAGCTACTAGAATCTACTTACCCATCAAAACCCCCAAATTTTAACTTGGCATGTTCTGTCTGGACAGCTCTTAACTCCAATTGGCTAGCCCTTGTGGACTTATTTTATGACTCAACTAACCCATGGTGCCTTCCCCTCTTCCCAATTTCTCCTCATTTGCCACCCTCTATTTTCTTCCCTGTGGTCCTCTCCCTGGACCCTAAACCCAGGAAAGCAAATCTCCACCTATACATAGGCTGTAGATATATTACAATACAGCCTATATATTCACCAATCAGGGGTAACATGGGGAGGCATGGTTACATAGTATCACCTGAGTCTACCTATGGATTCTGTCTTCCCTGTGGGCAATCAGGACTTGGGGGCCACTATCTAGCATTAAAATAGTAAACAACCACACCTCAAGACAATGTAAGTCTGTACTAAGTGACAGAATGAGAAAATGAAATCAGGTTTGCTTCCAGTTTCTGACTATTATAAATAAGGCTGCTATGAACATGGTGGATGTAGGATGGTGGAATTCTTTTGGGTATATGACCAAGAGTGGTATAGCTGGGTCTTCACATGGGTCTATTCCAATTTTCTGAGGAACTACCAGATTAATTTCCAGAGTGACTGTACCAGTTTGCAATCCCACCAGCAGTGGAGGAGTGTTCTTGCTCTACATCCTCACCAGCATCTGCTGTCACTTGAGTTTTCGATCTTATCCATTCTAATTTGTGTGAGGTTGAATCTCAGGGTCACTCTGAATTTCATTTTTCTGATATCTAAGTCTTTGAACAATTATTTAAATAGCTCTCAGCCATCCAAGATTCTTCTGTTGTGAATTCTCTGCTTAGCTTTGCACTCCATTTTTAAATTGGGGAGTTTAACATCTTGAGTTCTTTATATGTTTTGGATATTAGCTCTCTGCAGGATGTAGGGTTTGTGAAGATTTTTTTCCCAATCTATAGGTTGCCATTTTGTCCTATTGACAGTGTCCTTTTTCTTACAGAAGCTTTTCATTTTCATGAAGAACATTTATCAATTATGGATCCTAGAGCCTGAGCCATCAAGAAATTCTCCCCTGTATCAATGACTTCAAGGCTCTTTTCTACTTTCTTTTCTATTATATTAAATGTATATAGTTTTCTGTTGTGGTCTTTGACCCACTTGAACTTGAGCTATGTGCAAGGTGATAAATATGGATCTATTTTTATTCTCTTACATGCAGACCACCAGTTAGACCAGCACTAATTATTGAAGATGCCTTCTTTTATCCACTATATGTTTTTGACTTCTTTGTCAAAGACCAAGTGTCCATAGGTGTCAAATATCAAGTGTCCATAGGTGTGAGAGTTTACTTCTGGGCTTTCAATTCTATTCCATTGATCTATCTGCCTCTCTCTGTACCGATACCATGTTTTTTTTTTTTTTTCACTACTTCTTTGTACTACAGCTTGAGGTTAGAGATGGTGATTTTTCAGAATTCTCTAATTATTGAAAATTGTTTTGACTATCCTAGTTTTTTGTTTTGTTTTGTTTTTCTATATGAAGTTGAGAATTGCTCATGCCATAGCTGTGAAGAATTGTATTGGAATCTTAATGGGGATTGCATTGAATCTATAGATTGCTTTGGATAATATGACCATTTTCACGAATCTATGAGCATTTTCCATCTTCTGAGGTCTTTTCAGATCTTTTTATTGTTGCGGGGGGGGGATTTGAAGTTCTTGTCATACAGATATTTCACTTGATTGGTGAGAGTTACATCAAGATATTCTATACTATTTGTAGCTATTGTGAAGGGTTTAGTTTCCCTAAATATTTTCTCAGACTGTGTATCACTTATATAAAGGAAGACTACTTATTTATTTGAGGTAATTTTATATCCTGCTGAAGTCCTTTATCAGATGTAGGAGTTCTCAGGCAGAATTTTTGGGGTCACTTATGTGTACTATCATATCATCTATTAGTGATACTTCGACTTCTTTCCAATTTGTATCCACTTGATGTTTTGATGTCTAATTCCTCTGGGTAGAACTTCGAGTACTATATTGACTAGATCAGAAGATTGGGCAATCTTGTCTTGTCCCAGATTGTAGTGTGTAGAGTGGAATTGCTTCTAGTTTCTCTCCATTTAATTTGATATTGGTTATTGGTTTGCTATATATTGCTTTTACTATGTTTAGATACATGTCATGAATTCCTAATCTCACCTGTACTTAGAAGATAAAGGGGTATTGTATCTTGACAAAGGATTCTCCAGCATTTAATGAGATGATCATGTGGCTCCCCCTTCTTGAGTCTGTTTATATAGTGTGTTACATTGCTGGATTTTCATATATTGAACCATCCCTGCATCCCTGGGTTAAAGTGTACTTGATCATGGTGAATGATGGTTTTGATGTGTTCTTGAGTTTGGGTTGGGAGAATTATATTGTGTATTTTTGCATCCATATTTATAAGCAAGGTTGTTGTGAAGTTCTCTTTTTTTTTTTTTTGATGGGTGTTTGTCTGGTTTAGGTATCAGAAAAACTATGGCTTTACAGAATTAGTCATGTAGTCTTCCTTCTGTTTCTATTTGTAGAATAGTTTGAGGACTATTGGTGTTAGTTTCTTGAATGTATGGTAAAATTCTGCACTAAAACTTGTCATGAGGTTTTTGATTATTATTTCTATTACCTTAGTGGTTATGGGACTGTGTAGGTAGGTTGCCTGATCTTGATTTAACCTTGGTATGTGGTATCATCTAGAAAATTGTCCACTTCATCTAGATTTTCAAGTTTTGTAGAGTATAGGTTTTTGCAGTAGGTTCTAATGATTTTAAAATTTCCTCATTTTCTGTTGTTATGTCTCATTTTCATTTCTGATTTTGGTAATTTGGATTCTGTCTCTGTGCCCTTTAGTAAGATTGGCTAAGGGCTTATCCATCTTGTTGGTTTTCTCAAAGAACCAGCTCTTGGCTTTATTGATTCATTGTATCATTCTCTTTGTTTCTATCTGGTTTATTTCAGCTCTGAGTTTAACTATTCTCTGCATTCTACACCTCCTGAGTGTGTTTGCTTCTTTCTGTTCTAGAGCATTCAGGTATCCTCTTAACTGTTTGTATGTGATCTCTCCAATTTTTTTATGAAGGTACTTAGTGCTATGAATTTCATTGTGTCCCATATGTTTGGGTAGGATGTGTCTTCATTTTCTTTGATTTCTTTCTTTATTCCTTCCCTGAACAAGATATCATTGAGCAGAGAGTTGTTCAGTTACCATCAATATGTTGGCTTTCTGTTGTTTCTGCTGTTATTGAAATGTAGCCTTAATCCACAATGATATGATGGAAGGTACAGGATTATTCCAATCTTCTCTTATCTGTTGAGGCTTCTTTTGTGGCTGATTATATGTTCAATTTTGAACAAGGTTGCATGAGTTGCTTGGAAGAAGGTATATTATCTTCCTTGTGAAATGTTCTGTAGATATCTGTTAAATCCATTTGATTCATAACTTCTGTGAATTTCTCTGTGTCTCTGTCTAGTTTTTTTGTCAATGACCTGTCCATTGGTGAATATGAGATGTTGAGGTCTCCCACTATTATTGTGTAAGATTCAATATGTGTTTTGAACTTTTTAGTAAAGTTTCTTTCATGAGTGTGACTGCCCTTGCATTTGGGGCATAGATGTTCAGAACTGAGAGTTCATCTGTGTGGATTTTTGCTTTGATGTGTATGTAGTACCCTTGCCCATATCGTTTGATAACTTTTGGTTAAAAGTCTATTTTATTGGATACTAGAGTCATACTTCCAGCTTGTTTCATGGGGTCCTTTACATTGAAAACTTTGTTTCCAGCCTTTCACTTTGAGACAGTTTCTGTCTTTGGCACTGAAATATGTTTCTTGGTTGCAGCCAAATGCTGGATCCCCTTTACATATCCAGTCTTTTTGTCTGTGTTCTTTTATTGTGGAACTGAGTCCATTGATGTGGAGAGTTATTAAACGCAGAAGATGGTTAGTTCCTATTATTTTTGTTGTGAAGGTGGTATTATGTGTGTTTGATTCTCTTCTTTTGTTTTTTTTGTAGAATATGTAGTTTCTTGTGTTTTCTTGGATGCAGTTACCCTCCTGGTTTTGGGGACTTTGTTCCAATATTCTCTAAAGGGCTGGACTAGTAGAAAGATACTGTTTTAATTTGGTTTTGTCATGGAATATCGGTTTCTGCATATATGATGATTGAGAATTTTGCTGCGTATAATATCCTGGGCTGACAATTGTGTGCTCGTAGGGTCTGGAGGACATCTGTCCAGGATCTTCTAGCTTTTAGAGTCTGTGTTGAGAAGTCTGATAGGTCTGCCTTTATATCTTCTTGCTCTCTCTTTTTTTGTACAGTTTTAATATACTTTTGTTTTATGAATTTAGTGTTTTGATTATTATGTGATGAATAGATTTTCTCTTCTAGTCCAATCTGTTTGGTGTTCAGTAGGCTTCTTGTACATTTATGACCATTACTTTCCTTAGGTTAGAGAAATTTTCTTCTATGATTTTCTGAAGATGGTTTCTGACCCTTTAATCTGGGATTCTTCACCTTCTTCTATTCCTATTATTCTTTAGGTTTTTATCTTTTCATTGTGATCTGAATTTCCTGGATATTCTGAGTTAAGAGCTTTTTACACTTTATATTTTCTTTGACTGCTATGTCAATATTTTCTATGGTATCTTCTGTGCCTGAGATTCTCTCTTCTATCTCTTGAATTCTTTGGTGATGTTTGCCTCTGTGATTCTGATCTCTTTCCTAAGTTGTTTCTTCTTTAAGCCTTTCTATCTGTCTGTCTGTATTTTTTTTTTTTAATTTCTTCAAGGGAATTCTTTTTATCTTCCTTAAAGGCTTCTATTATCTTCCTGAGATAGGATTTTAGGTCATTACCTTGATTTTCATACATGTTTGTGTTTGTGGGATCCAATCCCCACCAGGGATTACTGTGGTGGGAGAACTGAATTCTGATGTTGCCAAATTGCATGGTATTCTGTTGCTTATAATCTTATACTTGCCTCTGGCCATCTGCTTCTCTCTGGTGTTAGCTTGAGTGTCTCTGACTGGAACAGGTCTCCTTGGAGGCAAGTAGAGCTCTGTGACCTGAGTTAGTGCTGGTCTCTTTGGAGGTCAGAAGTGCTCTCTCTGGTTAGGTTGGGTCTCCTGTATCTCTGGTTAGAGCAAGGGTTCTGTGTCCTTGCTTACTGTAAGACCTGCTGGGAAGCCTGTAGGCTGCAGTGTTTGGGCAGGTATCAGGCCACTGGACTGGGAAGGAATGTAAACTGGGGTGGTGGTGGGGAATAGGAGGAGGAAGTCCCTAGTCAGCTTGGCTGTGTGGGTGTTACATCTGTAATGGGTATTTAGGCTAAATTCTCACCTGTGTCCTTGGTCATTGCAGAACTCCTGAGAAGCATGCAGACTGAAGTATTTGGGCTGGTATTGGCCAGGTCACTGTTCTGTCCCAGGTAGGGAAGTGGGCCAAAAGGAAGGTCAAGAAAATTCTCAAATTAAGATATAGACAAAGCTATTACTTTGCCCTTTTTATATGCATAATAGAAAATGTGGACACTAACATAAAGTGCCATAAAGCTTCCAGGGCTGTTGAACTAGGGATTAATAGAGCTAAAATGTAATCAAGGTAAAGTATCTAAATCTGTAGAGCTGTCAAACTCCTTTGTATTCTCATACTTCAGGTCCATCCTATAATTTTTATATTGATAATAACCTATTATTTGAATACTCTAAATTTAGCAAAATAAAATAATGAATTGATTATTTAAATGCAGATGAACTGAGAGGATATCACTCTATGATAAACGCTTTATTTTTTTTTAAATATAAAAGGCCCTAGATTACATTTCATTAAAAATTGTATTCTTAAAATACTTGAGTGTAAACTCAAGAACATAGGGTTACCACACTTTTTCTATTTTATACAAATTTGGTTTTCTTAGGAATCTGTATTATCTTAATAGCATAATGTGTTAGTTACTAATCTATTGTCATTGTAATACATTGTTACCAAGGCAACTTACAAGAAACTTTAGGCTTTGGGTTCCAGTGTTTTGAACTGTTTAAAGTCATGACTACTGGAAAAGCTGAAAGCTCACACCTAAAACTTCAAGAAAGCAGCAGAGAGATCTCTCTGAGATCCACAGGGGGTAGGCAGGTGGGGGCAGACATTTGAAAGATCAAACCTGACTCCAGAAACATACTTTCTCAAATAATGTTAGAGCTCTTTTCTTTTACTAATAGCCACTAACTATAGATTAACCATTCATATTCATGAAGAGACAGGGGCCATTCTTACTCAACCCCAACATGTACCATATTTCCTTCTAGAAAATAGTCAACAATTTCTCATTTGTTTTTTTTTTCTATGAAACTAAATTTTAAAATGATAATATTCAAAATTTAGTCTTTAGCAAGTTGACTCCATCAATAGAATGAATATCCAAAACAGTATGCAGAAATTTAAGCTGCAAGAGTGTTTTGCCATACTGTAAACTCTCATAAAAAAATAAGAAAAATTAGTCACAATTTTGATACATGACTTTCAGCTACCTGATTATATAGATAGAGAGAAAAAGACAGATAGGAAGTGAGACAAATAGACACTGATGAAGTTTAAGAAGAGAGAAGTAGAAAGAACTCTTAACTTTGTAATCATGGCTACAATAAAAACATTTTCTTTTAATTTGTCTTTTTAACTATTTTCCTTACTAAGGTCAACTCTTACATAGTAATAGAATTATGTTTTAAATAATTGCCTCCAGTAGTTTCTTTTTTGTAGCTTCCAAAATGAATTTATAACAGTTTGTTTCAGCAATCCATTTCTTCATTTATCTTTCATGTTGATTAATTTTATTTGGTTTTCCAGTCACTATTTTACTTTCAATCCTCCTTATCAATGTTCCTACAATATTGATTCTGATACTACCCAGGCCAGAATCTCTCTGCACTTATTATTGGCCACTATTATCAAATGTCCAATTTTACAAATTCATATCCATTATTAAAATTTGTTAATCATTTCCCATACATGAACATTTGTAAGTACAGTGTTCTTGCTTTTTATCACCTTGATGCCAGAGCATTGACATGTCCATCCAAATACACTGCAACATCTTATATTTTATTGATTTAAACTCATTAATTCCACTATTAATACTATGGGTTTTTTTAGTTTTTTTTTTAATTAATTTATTTTTTACACTCCACATTCTATTCCCTACCCCCCACCCTCCAACTGGTCTACATCCCACACCTCCTCTCCACTCCCCCTGAATCCACATGGATGTCCCACCCCCAACTCCACCAGACCTCTAAACTCCCTGGGGCCTCCAGTCTTTTGAGGGTTAGGTGCATCATCTCTGAATGAACACAGATCAGGAAATCCTCTACTGTATGTGTGTTGGGGACTTCATATCAACTGGTGTATGCTGATTGTTTGGTGGTCCAGTGTTTTTGAGATCTCAGGGGTCCAGAATAATTGAAACTGTTGGTCCTTCTAAAGGGTCACCCTCCTCCTCAATTTCTTCCAGCTTTTCCCTAATTCAACAACAGGGTCAGCTGTTTCTGTCCATTGGCTGGGTGCAAATATCTGCATCCATTCAGCTGCTCATTGGATCTTTCGGAGGGCAGTCATGCTAGGTCCTTTTTGTGAGTGCTACATAACCTCAGTAATAGTGTCAAGTCTTGGGACCTCCCCATGAGCTGGATCCCACTTTGGGCCTGCCTCTGAACCTTGTTTTCCTCAGGCTCCTCTCTATTTCCATCCCTGTAATTCTTCAGACAGGGACAATTTTGGATCACAGTTGTGACTGTGGGATGGCCCCCCTCTCCCTCATTTGGTGTCCTTTCTTTCTGCTGGAGATGGGCTCTATAAGTCCCCTCTTCCTACTGTCAGACATTTCATCTAAGGTTCCCTCCCTTTGAGTCCTGAGAGTCTCTCACCTCCCAGGTCTCTGGTGTATTCTGGAGAGTCTACCCCAAGCTCCTATCTAGATAGGCTGCCTGTTTCCATTCATTCTGTTGACTCTCAGGGCTTCAGTGCTTTTCCCTCACCCAATACCAGATCAGGCTCCCCTCTCCCCTCCACTCCCTTCCTTCCCACCCCAACCCTGTACACTTTCTCTCCCAGGTCCCTCCCTCCCTTCCCACTTGCGATTGCTTTCTTCTCCCTCCCAAGTGGGACTTAGGAGTCCTCACTTGGGCACGTCTATATGCCACAGGTCGTACTATGTTCATAACAGCCTTATTTGTAATAGCCAGAAGCTGGAATCAACCCAGATGACCCATGACAGAAGAATGGATACAGAGACTATGTTATTTACACAGTGGAATAGTACTTAGCTATAAATAATGAGGACATCCTGAGTTTTGCAGGCAAATGGATGGAATGAAAAAGTATCATACTGAATGAGGTAACTCAGACCCAAAAGGATATGCATTGTATGTACTCACTGATAAGTGGATGTTAGCCAAAAAAAAAAAAAAAAAAGTACAAAATACCCAAGATGCAATCCACAAACCTCAAAAAAGCCAACAACCAGCTCCTTATTCTATAACATTCCTCTGTGATTCTATGGATTTGACATGTTTATCATTGATTGAACACCTATAATTCACATATAAGCAAATTAACACCATATTTGTCTTTTTAGGTCTATGAGACTTCATGGGAAGATTTATTTTTACTTACATACTACTACTACTACTACTACTACTACTATTATTATTATTATTATTATTATTATTATTATTATATTTATAATTTTATCCATTTTCCTGCAAATTTTATTTCTAATGGCTGATTAACATTCCATTGTGTAAATGTACCATATTTTCTTTACTGATTCATATGTCATGGGATATTTATGTTGTTTCCAATTTCTGGCAATTATGAATAGAGCAGCAAAAAAGATGGTTGGGCAAGTGTCTCTGTGGTACTCTGGAATACCCCTTAGGTATATGACCAACAATTATAGAGATGGATCTAGAAGTAGATCAATTCTCATAATCCTGAGTAAATGACATACTGATTTCCACAGTGGCTACATCAATTTGCAGTCTGACCAGCAATAGATTATAGCAATGAGCTGTAATTTCTATAACTGATCTTAGTCATTCTGATGAGTGTTTGACATTTCAATGTGGTTTTGATTTACATTTCCCCAAAGGGAATTGAACATTTGTTTATATGCTTCTTAGACATTTGATTATCATCAATTGAGAATTCTCTATTAAGATATGCACTCTGGTTTTAAATGGGTTGTGTTGTTGATATGTAGTTTATAGAATTATGTAATTATTTTGGATATTAGCACTCTGTCATAGTTAATGAAAATCTTTTATTCTATTCTGAAGGTTGCTTCTTTGTCCAAAGGATGATTTCCTTTGATGTGCAGAAGATTCTCAGTTTCAGGAGGTGTTATTTACTAATTGCTGATCTTTGTGCCTGTACTAGGAGTATTCCATTAAGAAAGTCTTTTCATACGCCAAAACTGTTCAAAGCTATTCCCCATTTTCTACTCTATCAGGTTCAGTGAATCCAGTTTAACCAGTTGAAGTTTTAATCCATTTGAAGTTATGCTTTGTCATGTGAAAAGCAGTATTGATATAGACTGCTTTACATGTAGCCATACAGTTTTCCATATACTACTTGATAAATATTCTTGTCTTTTTTCCATTGTGTATTTTTGATGGACACCAAATCAAATATTTGGTGTTCATCTACTTGTTGATAGAAGCCTCAGCCTTTAATTTGACTTTACTTATCAATATATACGTTTTGGGGCTAATACATTGTTTATTGTTAATATGGCTCTGTGGTATAAATTGAATTCAGTGACAGTAAAACTTCCACTAGGTCTTTTATTATTCAGGATTGTTTTAGCTAATCCTTAATGTTTTGTGTTTCCATATGAAACTCAAAACTATCATTTAAATATCTTTGAAGACTTGTCATTTGATGGTGATCTCACTGAATATGCACATTGCTACTGGTAGGATGACCATTTTTACTATATTCCTGCTATCAATCAATGATCATGAAACTTTTTTCATATTCTGAAATATTCAAAAGTTTCTTTATTTAATGTCAAAGTTTTTACCATGCAATGCTTTTCTTGCTGAGTTAGGGTTACCCTGAGATATTTTATGTTATTTCAGGATAATATAAAAGATGTTGTTTCCCTTATTTCTTTCTCAGTCTGTTTATCCTTTATATATAAGAAAGCTAATAATTTTCATGAGTTAATTTTGGATGCACCTCCACTGATGAAAGTAGAATTTTGGAGTCTTTTTGTATACTCTCATGCCATCTGCAAATAAATATGCTTTGACCTTATCATGTCCCATTTGGATCATCTTCAGTGTCTTACTGCTCTAGAAAAGACTTCAAGTAGTGTGTTGACTAAATATGGAGAGAGTGAACAACTTTGTCTTATACCTTATTTTACCGACATTGCTTTGAGCTTATTTCCATTTGAGTTAGTATTGGCAATGGAATTCTTGTAAAGTGCCTTTGATGCATTGAGATATGTGCCTCATATCCCTAATGTCTCCAGAACACTTTCATGAAGAGATATGGAATTTTTTGTCAAAAAAAAGTTTCTAAATCTAATGAGATCACTAAGTGGGTTTAGTCTTTCAGTTAGTTTATTTGGTAAATTGTAGATTTTGGTTTATTTCTAGTGGTTATATTTTTCACACATTCTTATTTTATGAGCCCTTTGTAATTTTGTATGATGAGTTTTGATATTTACTGTTTATTCAAATTGTTTCTAGGTCCACCTCTTCTATTTTCCACCCATCTTTGTGTCCTGTTTTGTTGTTGTTTGGTTGGTTCTTTGGTTGGTTGTTTTTCCCATCAAGGTCAATGTCTGAGATCCAAATACTCTTGGATACGTAGTCTTTCATAGGAGCATGATCTGGTATTTTAGAGGGTGTATTTTTAGAGAAAATTGGCATTTTCCCCAAATGAAAGAAAATTATCAATATATTATCAATATATTCTAAAGTTAGTGGTAAAACTTAGTATCTACCTCCCCATTTCATGTTGGTATTGATATTTTCTTTTAATTTCCTACTCTTTCTAGATTGTACACCTTTTTTTAAACCTCTGTATGCTGATCTCCAAGTTTATGGCAAAAGAGATGCAGTACATATGTTCCCTTTAGAGTTGAAACTTCTAAAGCACCTTTTGTCTTTTTTGTACCCTAGCCAGATAGGGGATCTCTGTTTTGATCACCATCTCCTATACACAAAAGCTGCTCTGATGAGCGCTGAAGGTACTTTACACTATGTGTATAATTATAAACCACTTAGACTTAGTTTAATATTATATTGACTCAGCAGAATAATAATAGTAGCTTTTCTACTGCTCTCTGATTTGTCTACATACCAATTCTTGTTTAAATAACAGTGCCAGATATGGGTTTCTAATTGTGGAACATGGCTTAAACCCAATTAGAAAGTACTTGACTAATTTTCTGATGTTCTTGCCACTGCTCCATCAGTGAACATGTCTTGCAAGGTCAGTCATTATCATATCTCACAGAATAGGCGGATGGATGTGACTGGTGCTCACTTTGCTCCTCCGGTAGTATAAACAGTACCTTCAGCCAAATCACTAATATTCAATGATGAACTTATATAGAACTTCTGTTAGTATTTTTTAAAGTTTTTTTTTTTCAAAGACAAGTTTATATGGCTCAAGTGAATTAAAAATGGTTATCTGTAGAGCATCCATTATGATTTTGATGTCCTTCAAGGGGCCATATCCTAAAGTCTTGTCATAAACTTAGAATGCTCGTGGGTGATAGTAGACACTTAGGATGTAGAATTTATCTGATTACATTATGTTGGTAAGAATGAATTCTTGACACAAATATTGGAATCATGGATATGATCTTTCTTCTCCCTGGTTCATTGTCAGGAGGCAAAATCTTGATTTATAATATAATCCCTGACTCAATACTGGCCCTTAAATTAAAACATGGGCTGCTGAGGATTGGTCTTGCTTTCTATTGTAATGCTAGAGTAAGGCCCCCGAGAGTTTGAGTCTGCATATAGACCTGTGATTCTGGCCCCAAGTTATTTTTGAATGGTAAATTAAGGTGCCAACAGCCAAGAACTGAGCAGAAGAAACATAGGTGGGGTTAAGGTTTCCAGGGATTGTGGTCCGAGGAGAATCGGGTAGTGAACATGCCAGAGGAGGAAGGAGAAACCACAATGGTGTAGGAGTCAAGAAAACACGGCCCGAGGGCTGGTGAATTAAAGTTAAGGGCAGGCCAGATGCAACATAGTAAGTAGAAGTAATAACTGAGGTTATCGACAGGAAAGTAGGTTCTAATTGTATAGAGGAAAGGTTTCTGCCCAGATCTTGTGCAGTTTAAGGCTTATTGTAAATATAAATGTTACGTGTATCTTTTATCTGGGAACTACATGGTCAAAGGCAGGGTAGAAACTCAGGTCAAACCCAGACACTATTGTGGCTGCCAAGAGCCTGATACAGTGGTCTCCTAAGAGTCTCTGCCAGATCCTGACCAGTACAGATGAGGAGGCTCACAGAAAACCATCAATCTGAGCACAGAGAACTCAATAGAGGAGTTAGGGGAAGGACTGAAGGAGCTGAAAGGGCCTTATCTGGCATCAATGGGACAGGAGGCCCTTGGTTCTGTGAAGGCTTGATGCCCCAGTGTAGAGGAATGCTAGAGCAGTGAGGCTGAAGTGAGTAGGTGGGTGAGAGAGCACCCTCATAGGAGCAGTGTAAAGGCGGACATGATAGGGAGTTTGCAGAGGGGAATCTAGGAAAAGGGCTAACATTTGAAATGTAAATAAATAAAATTATACACACACACACACACACACACACACACACACACACACACACCACACACGATAGGAATGAAATCCCAGAAATAAGCTTAAGTGTATCACCAGTTGATATTTAAAGAAAGGATCAAAAATTTCTACAACAATGGGCCACGATTATAAATGATCTAGGGAAAAACATCTTTTGACTGCATTATCGCAAGTATATAATCAGAAATATATAACACTTACTTGCTCTCCTTGTCTTTCAAGGATTTTTAGTTGGCAAATCCTTGCATAATAAAAATGATATACTTCTAAATATGAATACACATTTCAATGGTAATTTTGACTATTATTCTAAATATATAATAAAATTGTTATATATTATATGAAAGCATATAATATACATATAAATATTTGAATATTATTTACTTTAGAAAGTATTTTCCTTTACAAAGTTTCATATTAAAATTATTTTTGGTTGAGATTAAAATGTCTAATATTTTTAAATAAGTGACTAGTGCATTCAGAGTTAGCTCAGTCATTCAGAGAACTTGAAGCTCTAACAGAGGACACCAGTTTTTCCCAAGAATCTTCTTGAATGTATCACACATAAAAAAAACCTTCTTGTGACCATCACAAGTACTTGTATACCTCTGTCTCTCTCTGTCTCTCTGTCTCTCTCTGTCTCTCTCTGTCTCTCTCTCTCTCTCTCTCTCTCTCTCTCTCTCTCTCTCTGTGTGTGTGTGTGTGTGTGTGTGTGTGNTCTCTCTCTCTCTCTCTCTCTCTCTCTCTCTCTCTCTGTGTGTGTGTGTGTGTGTGTGTGTGTGTGTGTGTGTGTAAAACAATCCTAGGATCATTAATAATATAGCCAGAAATATTTTCTCGATATTTCCAAAATATTATATTATAAACTAGTATATCCAGAATAGCAGATAAACAATTGAATAATAATTGAATTTGTCTGATAAAGACTCTGGTTCGAATATTCTGATATATGAGGACCTTTTGCTTTGTCACCTTGACCACAGCACAAACTTTAGACATTATATACATAGAATGCCAGATTTCATTCAGTTCTAAACATGGGGATACAAGGAAAAGAAGTAAAATTCCAATCATGATTCCATCCATAAGTAGGTACTTCTGTAGCACTGTAATCTGGAAAGGGGGGGGGGGCAAATGGTAGTTACAGAAGTGATAAATCTAGAGCTTTAATGTTATTTAAGAAAACAAATGGACATGGACGATACGCAGGTTCATCATGGACCAAGAGGGTTGCTGCTTTAGAAATGTGAAATTTGCCTGGCTGAGGAAGATGTTGAAAAAAGAAATTCAACAATGTTCAACACTACATTATCTTTGGTCTTTCTCACTTTCTTATACAGTTGTAATAAGGCAGTGTTGGGGAACAAACCCTGGGCTTTACACTTGCTAATGAAACACCCTGTCAGTCAAAACTAAGCTACAAGCACAGCCAGTCCTTATCTTTTTCATCAAGGGATTATGTCTAAACTAAGTCTGTAATATCAGGAGATCAAAGAGCTGATTGATAGTTTTTTCTTCATTTTCTCTCAATATTAACATCTATGTCATATCTTGTTTAGAAAGTGATAATTATTTAAGGAAAGGGACAATCAAATAATCATTTTTTGTATTTATTTAGAGGTTTGTGCTGAAGAGATATTAGCTTTGCTCCTCCCTCTTGTTTTAAAAATGATATGCTAGGCTTGTACCCATGGGTTCCGAATACTAAAATTCTTAGCAGAATTATGCTCTGAGACACAGTATATTAAAATGGAACTGCAGAATAATTTTAAAAGCCAGAGGATCTGGAAGTTTCTGTGAGACAGTGTCTTCTGGTAACATCAAAATCTATGCCCAGAGGGTATCACCAACATAACTGTCTAAATATAAGCTGCCAAGAAAAACAACAGTAGATAAACTTAAGAGGACTGGAAAAATCCATCAGGCCTAAACACAAAACTACGGGGAAGTAAAGAAAAGTAAGACTGGAAAACAATAGTTTTCCCAGGGAAATGCACGCCTATGGCTTACGATATTAAATGGCAGCTCTGAAAACATACAAGGAACATTATATGGATAGAACAGGTTGTGTGTGTGTGTGTGTGTGTGTGTGTGTGTGTGTGTCTGTGTGTCTGTGTGTCTGTGTGTGTGTATGTGTTAGCAACATTAATTTAAAATGAGACAGTGAATTTGAAAGAAAATATAGGATATAAGGTTACATAGGATTAGTTGATCTCAAGAGAGAAATTAGAAAGGGGGAAAATGAAATTAGAATCTCAAAAGTAAAAAAAAAATGTTATTTTAAAACGTTATTTCAATTTCTTTTCAAAGAAAACATATCTCTGGATTTGAATTTCAATTTTCCTTGTGTGTTAAGCAAGGTAGGTGTGTTACATGATGGAGGCATTGCCTGAGGCAAGTTTTAAAGATGGGAACAAAAGGAAAATACAAATTGATTCATCTACTACTTACTCATATCTAAACACTGCAATCGCACAAGAATGGAGAAGGCAATACAAAGCTACACAAGATCTTTGCACAGTCAGCTCGGAGAACATTCACCTGTTCTTTACTGTGTGTCATTACTCCAAGGTCAACTATATGTACTTGGATGATATGGAAAATTGTTCTAGAAAATACAAGACAATCAAAATTTTATGATAATGTAAGATCTACTAAGAGTATTGTACACAAAACTAGAAAAGACAGAGCATGAGTGTTCTCATTTAACAAGTAAGTCAGCTCTGACTTATTCCCTTTATTTTCCTACAAGGCACTGCTAAAATTTGCTTTTTTCTACCTTGGAAAATGCTCAGTAATATCAGGAATATTACCTTGTGAATGTCCCTTGTGCATCTGTTTGACTAAACATATGTGAGTGTAAATTGAGTACATATACATTCATAATAATTTAATGGGATTTCATTATGGAAAATGGAGTACTGGTTCAAATGAGTGATGTTTTAGGATATGAGTACTTTGACAAGGTAATCATTTCCATCACAAGTATGAGTAGCAACATGCTTTGAAAATTACCAAATCAAAGCATGAAAATGCAATAGGAACAATACACTAAAGAAAACCAAAACAGTTTCTTATAATATCTTGAATAATCTTAATAAACTGTCCAATGAAAATAAAAAACAAGCTATTGGCAGAAATACATAATAATATTTATAGGACAGATATTTTACAATATTACATTTTATTGTAGTTCTATTGATGTTATTTATCGGGCAACCAAATTAAGGAAACAGAGTTTTTAAAGGGCCACTCAGTTTTATCTTTTCCCTTTTCTCTGTTTTAAATGTTTAATTTTTATATAAAAAAATCATTTATGATGTAATTAGACAGATGGTCATTTAGAAAGCAAACAAATAAAATATAACAAGAAGATAAGCAAATACATTTAGCACATTTTACTCTAGGGCCCATGACCTCCGATCCCTAAGCCTCTGACCAGGTTTATAGCAGTAAGTTTGAAATTCCCTCCTGTTAAGAAATTCTCTACTCTAGCCAGAGAGTATTTAGTTCCTCATAGCAGGCATGCCACTATAGCAAAAATAGGCACATCTTACATGAAAGTTTAGTGTGCAACATGTATTATTCATTGCAGGCTAAGGTCAGAGATCTCTTTTGTATCCCATAGCTTCTTCAGAATTTTCTGGTACTATGAAAATGGGAAAATAGGGTGGAAATTTCAGAGTTTTTGTTTGTTTGTTGGTTGGTTTGGGATATAGATGTCTTTATATCCTTCAGCCAAAGTTTGCTCTAGCTTTAACAATAGGGTCCTACCATGTTGTTTTGGTGGGTCAAAGTTAGTATCTTCTCTCTTCTTTCTTTTCATACATATTCCACTGTCCTCTGATTTGTATTTTCAAATTTGGGTTCTGTGATAGGTTATTATTATTATTATCATCATCATCATTATTATTATTATTATTATTATTATTATTATTATTATTATTTACTTATATCACAAATGTTGTCATCCCTCTCAGGCCCCCCTCCCAGAGTTCTTCACCTCATCTCACCTCCCCTTTGCCTCTGAGAGTGTACCCCTTCTCCAGGCATTCTCCCTACTTGGGCCATTAAGTCTCTCCAAGATTAGGAACATCCTTTCCCACTGAGGCCCAATAAAGCAGTCCTCTGTTACACATGTGCCTGGTGCCTCAGACTAGCCCATGTTTCCTCTTTGGTTCATGGCTAAGGCTTCCAGAAGTCCATGTTGTATGTCACTGTGGTTCTTCCTATGGGGAGTCCATCTGCTTCAGTTCCTTCAATCCTTCCCTTAACTCTTCCATAGGGATCCCAGACCTCTGTCCAATGTTTGGCTGTGAGTATCTGCATCTCTCTCAGGTAGCTTCTGGTAGGGCAACTCAAAGGACAACCATGCTAGACTCCTGTCTACCAGCACAACATAACATCTGTAACAGTGTCAGGGTTTGGTATATGCCTGGGGCACGGACACCAAGTCGGGCTGCTCAGTGGTCAGTCATTTGTTTAGTCTCTGCTCCACTTTTGTCCCTGCATTTTTTTTTCTAGACAATAGCAATTTTGGATCGAATAGTTTGAAGGTGGGTTGGTGCCACCATCCCTCTACTTAGTCCCTGTCTAACTACTAGTGGTGCTCTCTTCAGGTTACATATCCCCACTGTTGGGCATTTTGGCTTAGGTCACCCAGATTGATTCCTGGGAGCTTCCCCTATCTCAGGTGTCTGTAAAACATTCTAGAGGTTCCCTGTACTCCCCATCCACAGCAGCTACATATATCTATCCATTCTCCTCGCCCTCTGGGTTTTTCTCTCCTGTCTCCACACATACCTGATCCAGCCACCCTTTTTTCCCTACCCTCTTACACCCAGGTCCCTCCCTCCCTCTGCTTCCTGTGGTTATTTTCTTTGAAGTTCTGTGTGGAATCGAAGCATCCTTACGTGGGCCTTCCTTCTTGTTTAACTTTAGACAGTCTATGGGGGCATTTCATGCATATTTTTCACTTTTTAGCGAAGACGTATTTATCAGTGAGTACCTGTATATCCTTCATGAATGTTGTACCACTCAGGATATTTTCGAGTTCCATCCATCTGCCTGCAAAGTTCATGATGTCCTTGTTTTCGATAGCTATATAGTATTTCATTGTATAAATGAACGACACATTTTCTGTATCCACTTTTTGATTGAGGGACATCTGGATTGCTTCCAGTTTCTGGCTATTATGAAAAAGGCTACTATGAACAGAGTGGAGCATGTATCCTTGTAATATTGAGTAGCATCTTTTGACAATATGCCCAGGGGTAGGAGGCCCTTGTCCTCAGGTAGAACTCTTTCCAATTTTCTGAGGAACCTCCAGATTGATTTCCAGAATGTTGTACAAGTTTGCAATCCCAGCTATAGAGGAGAGGTCCCCTTTCTCCACATCCTTGCAAGCTTTTTGCATATATCCTTCCCTTGACTTGGCCCTCTTCTTCCCCATTGATTTCCCTCCCATCCCCACACACTGCATGCACTGATCACTTCACTATGTCCCCTTGGCTTCCCAGCTCTCCTATCCTTGTTATATTACTCACTTGTAAGATCCCTTTCCACTCTGCTTTCCATTTGAGACCAAAGCTAGATTCCAAAATGGAACTCAAGCTACAATTTCCACCTTAGGAAAAAAAAAAAAAGCATGACTTTTGTCTCTCTGGGTCTGAGTTATCTCAGCATAATTTTCTCCTCTTCTGCCCACTTAAATATAAATATAATTTCAGTTGAGTTGTATTACATTATAAGTGTGTACCATAATTTTCTTACCTATTAATCTATGGATGAATATATTCCTGACTTACTTAGTATAACATGACATGTAAGGGTTTCCTAGGTGCCAAATAATGAATTTAAACTTCTCCTGTCTACCCGTCTTCTGTAAATATTCTTCGATAGATTCCTAAGGTCTTGTCACGGAGAGGTTAGTGAACCCAGATCTTCAGGCCCTGGCCCACACTCTCATTCCAACAATTAACAACAAATGTACAATTCCCTGCACGATAGCAGTATCTGAAAATTTTAAGACAACACAGCTCTATAAAAATGTAAGAATGGCAATAAAACCCCTGTGAGATTAACCTGGAAGTACATAGAATTCAAAAGAATGATTATCAATATATTCTTTTCCTTTTCCATTACTACTGGGACTTTAAGTCATAGAGGGATTTGTGCTTCTTCAAAATATAGGTTAAGTACCAGTGCTTTAAATCTCTTTGGTGAATTTAGTGACAGTAAAAATAAACACGATGACTCATCGCAAATGCCAACAAGTATGAACAGACTAGTGTTCTAAGTAAAGCCATGCTAAAAAACCCCAGTCATCACCACGGTTGTACTTTCATTACTGGAAAGGCATCAGGTTACCTTCTAACCTGCTGGAAGAAGTTAGCAGCTACAAATGAAACACAATAACCACAAAATATTGATATGTTAACATATTTTTTCAAAAGATAATACTGTAATAAAATATTGCATTTTTCTCACACTTAAATAGTGGGATGAATTTTTATTAACTATCCTTTATCATTAAGTTATTGTGAGTTTTGTAAGTCTAATCCCATCTCTACCCAACAAAAGCAAATCTATCTCATACAAGTAGACCCTGCTTTCCTGTCTTTTATTTTTCCAGTCTTGTTGGAATTTAACGAAATTAATCCAAATGCTACAAACACCATTGTCAATTTTATCTATTTTCTTCCTGCTGTGTTTCCAGATTTTTCTCATGCCAAGTATGTGGTTTAATTAGCCTCTGCTGCACAAATAATTGCATTGCAGCACAATTGATTTGAAAACATCTTAAAACTGAAGTTAAAAAGAACCCCATATTACCACCTGCCTAAAATGTACAATGGATACTTTCATATGCTTTACTGATACATACTTAGTTGCAGATTATCCTGTGTCATATACTTGTGAAGTTCTATTTTGTTTTCAGGCCTTTAAAGGGAACTATCACTTTCAATTATTTATCTATTTGAATTCCATCCTATGGTGAATTCTGTTTTTTTTCCTTCTTATTATATAAATACTTATTATTTTTTTCTTCTTACTATATACCAAACCAACCAAAACCATCTATGTCCCTTTTACACAATTTTTTTTGGGGGGGCGGGGTATATTTGGATTTGAACTGATGGCCTTGTGAAGGTTATCCATATATTTTGCTGCTGAGCTATACCCCAGCTACTAAACCATCTATTGTGTTCTAAGTCTTTACTTCCATTTCCTTCCTGGCATATCCCATCACATTAGTGAATATTGTGCTACCCAATGTTGATCCAGGACCAGTTTCAACCCATCAAGCTTCCTAGTCCAAATGCCTTTCTAGATTATTTTGTTGTTATTATTTTATTTTGTTTCCGAAAGATTTCCTATGACAGGGTAATCTAGAAATTTTATCCAACCACTGAAAAAAACAATGGTGTGGATGCACATGCCTGTAATTGCAACATTTGTGAGATAAAGGCAGATGAAGGAAGAAGATAGAGACCAGCATGAGCTATAAGAAGACAAATAAGCAAGAAACATCTAAAGAAATGTTCAACATCCTTAGCCATCAGGGAAATGCAGATCAAAACAACCCTGATAATGCACATGAAACCAGTCAGAATGGCTAAGACCAAAATTTCAGGTGACAGCAGATGCTGGCGAGGATGTCGAGAAAGAGGAACATTCCTCCATTGCTGGTGAGATTGCAAGCTTGTACAACCACTTTGGAAATCAATCTGGGGTTTCCTCAGAAAATTGGAGATAGTACTACATGAGGATCCAGCTATACCACTCCAGGGTATATAATAATATAATAAGGACACATGTTCCACTATGTTCACAGCAGCCTGATTTATAATAGCCAGAAGCTGGAAAAAACCCAGATGTCCCTCAACAGAGGAATGAATGCAGAAAATGTGGTACATTTACACAATGGAGTACTACTCAGGTATTAAAAACAATGACTTCATGAAGTTCTTAGGTAAAATATCATCCTGAGTGAGGTAACCCAATCACAAAAGAACACAGATGGTATATACTCACAGATAAGTGGAAATTAGCCCAGAAACTCAGAATACCCAAGATACAATTCGCACTTGAAACTCAAGAATAAGGAAGACCAAAGTGTGGATACTTTGATCCTTCTCAGAAGGGGGAACAAAATGCCTATGGAAGGAGTTATAGAGACAACGTATGAAGCAGAGCCTAAAGGAATGACCATCCAAAGATGGCCTTACCTGGAGAGCCATCCCATATACAATCACCAAACTCAGACACTATTGTGGATGCCAACAAGAACTTGCTGACAGGACCCTGATATAGCTGTCTCCTGAGAGGATCTGCTAGTTCCTGACAAATACAGAAGTGGATGATCACAGCAATCCATTAGATGGAGCACAGGGTCCCCAATGAAGGAGCTAGAGAAAGTATCCAAGGAGCTAAATGGGGTTTTGTAGTCCCATAGGAGGAACAACAATATGAACCAACCAGTAACTCCATAGCTCCCTCGGACTAAACCATCAACCAAAGAAAACCCATGGTGTGACTCATGGCTCTATCTGCATATGTAGTAGAAGATGGCCTAGTTGGTCTTCAATGGGAGGAGAGGCCCTTGGTCCTGTGAAGGTTCTATGCCCCAATATAGGGTAATGGCAAGGCCAAGAAGCAGGAGTGTCTGGGTTGGTGAGCAGGGGGAGTGGGGAGAGGATAGGGTGTTTTTTGGAGGGGAAACTAGGAAAGGGGATAACATTTGAGATGCAAATAAAGAAAATAATAAAAAAATAAAATAAAATTAATTTAAAAAAACTTAGGTGACAGCAGATTCTGGTAAGGATGTGAAAAAAAGAGGAACACTCCTCCATTGCTGGTGGGATTGCAAGCTGGTACAACCACTCTGGAAATCAGTCTGGTGGTTCCTCAGAAAATTGGACATAGTACTACCGGAGGATCCAGCAATACCACTTCTGGGCATATACCCAGAAGATGCTCCAACATGTAATAAGGACATATGCTCCACTATGTTCATAGCAGACATATTTATAGAGCTTGAAGCTGGAAATAATCCAGATGTCCCTCAATAGAGGAATGGATACACAAAATATGGTACATTTACTCAATGGAGTACTACTCAGGTATTAAAAACAATGACTTCATGAAAGTGGGAGTGGATGAGTTGGTAAACAGGGGAGGGGGGAATGGAATAGAGCGTTTTGGGAGGGGAAACCAGGATAGGGGATAACATTTGAAATGTAAATAAAAAATACCTTATAAGAACTTTTAAAAAGAAAGCAAACAAACAAAGAATAAATATATGAAGTTAGAGATATCTAAACATAGTGTCCAGGGGGACAGAAACATAGAGTCTTCACATGTTTGAGGCCATCCTAGACTAGAGTCAATTCTGACCAGTTGATCTGCACAATAAGACCTTGTTTCAAAAATGACCAGTACTGAGAAGTTACTCCAGTTTCTAAAATTCTTACTACTCAAGTGTAAGGCCCTGCATTCAGACTCCTAAGGACTCAGATATAAAACTGTTTGTAGTTGCTCAGGTCAGTAATTGTGCCACATTCATTTCCTCAGATGAAGGGATGAGCTAAGAGCCATTCACAAGCTTTTGGAAAACACAGCTTGGCCTGTGCCCAGAGTGTTTCCTTCTCTGTTTGATCTGCCTAGGCCTAGACGTTGACGATTCTACTCTCCATCCAATCGAATCTTCCAGTGTTACTGATTCAATCTGGCTTCTATCAGCTTCTGACTGAGTTGCCTTTCTGGCTTCCTACAAAATTTGACAATATGCTCTAATCTTCTGGCTCCTTCTCATTCTGTGACATGTTCTGTCTTCATCTGTGCCTAGCTTGCTCTCTCTGTAACCTATCTCTGTACAACTACCCCAGTAAAACTGCCATATAGACATACCCACAATGCAACACAACATACCCACAATGCAACACAACATACCCACAATGCAACACAACATGCCACCACCTTTTTTCTCAGGGCACAACTGCATTCTGGCTGGATCATATCTGTGGATGTAAACTCTTGGCAAAGCAGCCACGTTGCTGTATAAAAATTCTTGTATATGTAATACTAGTACTGAGAAGGCAAACACAGTAAGATCTCTGGGCTCAATGACCTGTCAATTCTTTTTATTAATAAGCAACAAGGTCCAGTATGATATCCAATCTCAAAAGTAATATGGAAATGCAATGGTGGTATATACTGAATATTGTTCTCAGGACTACACCTACAGGTGTTTAACTTAAAATACACAAAAGTTTATTCTCTCTCTCTCTCTCTCTCTCTCTCTCTCTCTCTCTCTCTCTCTCTCTCTGTGTGTGTGTGTGTGTGTGTGTGAGAGAGAGAGAGAGAGAGAGA
>NC_034610.1:39619091-39623694 GCF_900095145.1 Mus pahari | reverse complement strand
CACAGACCTGGAAGTCCTCTACTGTATGTGTGTTGGGGCCTCATATCAGTTGGTATATGATGCCTGTTTGTTGGTCCAGTATTTGATAGATCTCAGGGGTCCAGATTAATTGAGACTGCTGGTCCTGCTACAGGTCACCCTTCTCCTCAGATTCTTTCAGCCTTTTCCTAATTCAACCACATGGGTGAGATGCTTCTGTCCATTGGTGGGGTGCAAATATCTGCATCTGACTCTTTCAGCTGCTTGTTGGGTATTCAAAGTGCAATTATTCTAAGTCCCTTTTTTGTGAGCACTCCATAGCCTCAGTAACAGTGTGAGGCCTTGAGACCTCCCCTTGAGCTGGATCTCACTTTGAGCCTGTCACTAGACCTTCTTTTCCGCAGGCTCCTTGCCATTTCCATCCCTGTAACTCCAATGTTCATTGTCTGCAATAAAATCCACTAGCATAACACCATACATGAATCAGCAACCATTTCTTCATCCAGACAAACCCACAAGGCTTGACATCACTGAAGTGGCAAGAAGTAGCCAGAACATCAACAAATGTTCTTTGGTGAATTTGTCTCTACAAAGTCGTGACAAGTGAAGGTCAAACAAGAAAGCAAAGCAAACCAATGCCAGATAGGCATCCTCTGTTGGGTTATACTTATACACTTTTCAAACATCCCATGCCTTCTCAAGTGTCTGCTCAAGCAAAATATCACATGTCCTTTCACGAGGCAGCTCCTAGAAAAGTATCAAGTGTCATTTTTCAGCAAAACATTCTCTCATAAGACAGTTTTCAGCAAAACAGCACATGATACAACTGAGTCTCCAACAAAAGGAGAAATTTCCACTTCAGTCATACTACGTACATATTCAGAAGATAAAATTTAATCCACATCTGCTGATTTGCTCACATGGCTGTGAAAGTGATTTTCCCACTCATACTAAGAGGATCTCTTATGTAGAGAATTATGCTGTACACAAAAGCTGGGTTTCTAACATCAGTTAATATAATAAGAACATACATGCCCACAGCTCAAGAAACTTTGTACAACCTTTCAAAGAGAATCTCTTCCCAGGTGATTAGTAGGTTGTACCAAAATGACAAAGCTCACTGACCCCCCCATCCCCTACAACGCAGCTAAACAAGAAGGAAGGTCCAAGAGAGGGTGCTTAAATCTCACTTAGAAAGGGAAATAAAATAGTCATCGGAGGCAGAGAGAAGAAGGAAAATGGGTGAGAGAGTATATGGAGAAGGAAATGGGGGATGTCTGGGAGGAGTGGGGAGAAAAAGCAAGAGGAACAATGGGTCAGGAGAGTAAATATGTAGCCACAAAGGGTAGGGAGTGAGAAGGAATCCCTAGGAAGCCCCAGAGACCTGGGATAGGGGAGGTTCCCAGGAGTCAATGTGGGTAACCTTAGACAAGATGCCTAATGGTAGGGACATAGATCATGAATAGACCACCACCTGTCAGCCAGACCCCCACAGTAGAAGGATAAGGACACCCATGCACCCACAAAACGTTTGACCCCAAACTTGTCCTGTTTAAAAAAAATACAGAGACAAAGATACAGCAGAGACTGAGGGAATGCTCAGTCAATAATTGGCCCAACTTGAGACCCGTCTCACAGGAAAGCACCAATCCATGACACTATTGATGATACTCTGCTATACTCACAGACAGAAACCTAGAGTAACTGAACACTGAGAGGCTCTAACCGGCAAGTGAATGAAATAGATGCAGATACCCACAGTCAAGCCATCCACAGAGGTCAGGGACTCTTATGGAAGAGTTGGGGGAAGGACTGAAAGCCCTGAAGGGTATAAGGAACTCCACAGGAAGACCAACAACCTTGACTAATCTAGACCACAGGGAGCTCTCAGAGAATGAACTACCAACCAGAGAGCATATGTAATACATGTGGGTCCCCCACATGAATAGGGACAGCAGGGGCTGCCCTTAAAGCTGCAGCCTGATTATGGAATAGCCTCCCCAACAGGGCTTGCTTGTCGGGCTTCATGGTCCAGGGTGGGCAGATACCAAGTGGGTCCCCACCCGCTCAGGAGAGAAGGGGTAAGGGGGAGAAGGACTCTGTGAAGAGGAGACCAGGAGGAGGTAGTATTTGTGATGTAAAGAAGTGAATAACTAAATAAATTATAAAAATACAGAAAACTGTTTCTAAAGAAATATCAATGACAATTCTGTTAATGTGTAAGAAAAAAACATCATTGATGCTAGGTGAAATCCTGGGAGCCACAAAAAAAGGGAAGCTAGAGCATAAGACATGGATTTTAACTAAGGCACAGGATAGAAATGTAAAGCTTATTAATAGAGAAGAAAACTCGCAAGATGAGTGGGTTAGTGAGCTGAGGGAAAAGCCATAAACGCATCTGGCCATAGGTGTACTTCCGACAGGATTTTCAATGGTATCTCCAATCCCACTTGTGTTTTCTTAACTTCCTTTCACGTAAGTCCTCTCCTTAGATGATGCAATGGCAGGAAGGGCTCCAGTCTTCCTCTGAAAACTGGTTTGTTTAAAATGTTAATATTGACAGAGTATTTTCAGTTTGTACTCTGCTGACATATCATCATTGTGTACCTTCCCTTCTGTCAGCAGGGGGTTCAAACGGCACATGAACTTACCATTGCCATTTGGGAAGCCCTGTGATTGATGTTATCTCTTATTCAAGGTTGTCAGAGTAGCAAAGAGATAGCTCAAAAGTTTCCAATCTGATAGTCTCATCTCTCAACACTGTTGCTTATTTATTAGGCAGTAAACATAATTGGGAATCCGCACAAGAATTAAGAAAATCTCTTTGAACTCATCATGCTTTAACAATGCTGAACGGGCTGCTCAGTGCCCAGTAGAACTTGGTTCCCTTTGAACTATCTTGGTTTAGGGGGAGTCTATGAACACTTTTAAGTTTTGCTTTGAAGGACAACACTCAGACCAATTTCAAAATAATATGATGAAGGAGGAGGAGGAGAGAAGGAGGAGGAGAAGGACGAGGAGGAGAAGGAGGAGGAAGAAGAAGAAGGTGATGTTAACGGATATTAATGATGGTGATGATGATGGTGATGATGATGGTGGTGATGATGATGATGATGATGATGATGATGATGATGATGATGATGATGATGACAATAGTGTTTTGAAATAATGTCCCTCTGAAATATTTCAATCACTTAAAATTTATATGTCCTTGGCAGTTTAACATCCCATTTAACTATGTGCTATAATCTTGATGTAATTTAGTTTTCATAAACGTGTGATGATCTTAATTTCTAAGTAATAGAGGCTTAACTCATGAAAACATTACAAGTTTTGTCCAATTGCAGACAGACTTCCTTTCAACTGACCCCTTCTTTTCTGTTCACCTCTCCTAGCAATTAGGAAGGCCCAGGGAAGCAGGCTTCAATAAGTCCTTATTGGCTTTTATCATGTGCTCTGTAATGCTTGTCTTTTAAACTGTTTAACCTATATTGAGATTTTTCTGAAACTTTGGCCTTGAGATTTTACAGAGAGGAAAATTTAACTGAACTTTCAAGCAGTACTTTTTTATATCCACGAAGGATTGAAAATGTACAGGGAACAGTTAGCAAAGAGTTTATAGCTCATAAAACCTAAGGGTCCTTAAAGATATAGGCAGCCACAAAATAAGAAAGAGATGTATTTGTCAAGTGTAC
The DNA here is from genome assembly GCF_900095145.1 of Mus pahari. NCBI lineage: Eukaryota > Metazoa > Chordata > Mammalia > Rodentia > Muridae > Mus > Mus pahari. The sequence continues at coordinate 39,620,020 of NC_034610.1, read as the reverse complement.
ACAGCCATAAAATACATTAAAAATTTATAATGTATTGCATGGTGTGGTCAGCTGTATGTATTTCAATGTTAGATTTTAAATTTGTCCTCAGATTAATAAATGATGCTACAATATGATTAAATGACTGAGCTAAAATGATCTCATGTTTGTTATTCATCTCATTAATCTTTTTCTTTATCTCATTGATATAGTTCCCTTTATATGTCCTCTTTCTTGCTAAAGGTCATGATGCATCAACCACAGTGCAATAGTATCAGAAATGATGTTGCACAGTGGGAAATTCAATGTTATCCTATTTAATAAATATTACAATGACATATAATAATACTTAAAAATACATAGAATAAAAGTACTCAGGAAGGTAATTTGCATTCACTGTGACAGAGACAACTAGGAAAACTGGTAAACTGATTCTGTAGGAATATGCTAGTGATACATTAGCCAGTTTAACCATGATGTGATTAAGGAAGATGTGACTGCTTAAGACACCAAAAGTATTTGGAAAATTGGAGAAGTTATTCACAGATATTTGCCAGATATTTGTATTGGGTGTCTGTAGAGTTTTTTTTTTTTTAATTCAATTAGAGAATGGCAATCGAGCCTTTAAAATGGGCAATGTATTCTACACACTCTCAAAAGAGAAACATAAACACTAGCAAGCCACAAACCCTTATAGTTACAATGGTATATTATTGACTACAAGATCTTCTAGGGCAATTGTAGCATACAAAGCTTATTGGAGAAACCAACCAATAATAGATGAGTCTTAATATATCCTTGACAAGAATCAACCCCTAGCATACTCTGTTTGCGTGACCAAGAACCTGAGACTAAATAGCCTAGGCATATAGGACAAACTAAATAATGCTTGTCTAAAAAGAAAAAAGAAAAAAGAAAAGAGGAAAGGAGAGGAGGGGAGGGGAGGGGAG
>NC_034610.1:39602722-39618729 GCF_900095145.1 Mus pahari | reverse complement strand
AAGAGAAGAGAAGAGAAGAGAAGAGAAGAGAAGAGAAGAGAAGAGAAGAGAAGAGAAGAGAAGAGAAGAGAAGAGAAGAGAAGAGAAGAGACTGAATGAAAGAGATAGAATGACTTCTAAAAATATTCTCCTACACTCATGGATCAATGTCTTGTTCAGATATAGAAACGCACAACCAGACATTAGACAGAGAGTGACAGACTTTGAAACACTCAGCCCTAAATGAGATGTCTCCATCAAATTCCACTCCTCAGACCTCAGGGAACCCAGTAGAATAGAAAACTGAAAAGAGTATAAGAGCAGAGGGAATGGAGAAGACCAAAAGAACAACTACCTCTGAATCAACATGAGCAATGCTCATATGAACTCACAGAGAGCGCAATAGCATACATAAACACTGGTCTATACCAAGACCTCTCTATATAAATAACAGCTATTTGTTTAGTGTTTATAGAGAATCCCTGAGTATGCAAACCAGTGAGTCTCTGAATCTTTTGCCTTCTCTTAGGATTTTTTTCTTATGTTGATTTGTCTTGTAAAACTTCAATAGGATAGTTTTATTATACTTTATATGCTATTTCTGAGTAAATATTAAATATTTTATTTTTACCTTATATTGTTACATTTTAAATAAATGAATGCATGAATAAATGAACACCAAGCAACTAGGTATAGGTAGGAGCAGGAATACCAATTTTATCCAGTAAACTGACACAGGACATATCAACCCTGCCAGGACAGGCCTCAGGTTCAGGCATAGTTGACGAAAATACACATAGAATCCACGGTTTTTGGTGTGCCTTTATTTACTTACTGATTGGTGTTTTCTTTTCTATTTAGGTTTGTTTTCTTGGTTTTGTTGTTGTATTAGATTCCTGTTTCATTTTTGTGAAAGAATTGAAAGTTGGGCAGGTAGGAAGGCAGAGACAATTTGAGTGGACTTTGGGTTGGGGAAAGTCTTCTCCAAAGATCTTAGTGTTACAAATCTTTCAAAGGAAGGCATTCTCCTATGCTCTTTGAATGAGACAGCTCTTTGAAATGTCCACAGCATGTGCACACACCTCTATTCAGGGTGAGCTTGTAAGTATATGGATTATTTGAGGTGAACCAGAGGTATACATGGACTTTAGACACAGGGTAAGAGGTTTCAGGGTAAATGAAACTCATTGGCTAGAGATTAAAAGGTCTGTGGATGTCTCATTTTTATGGAGAGGCATTCCAGGAAGCCCAGATATTTGCTGGGTTGGTTCTTATTGGGAAAAAAAGGAAATTTATAGGTCTGCCAAGAACTTCTCAACTTTCCTCTGGTAGATGGTATGGGGAGTTGGGATTCCCAGAGAAGATCAGAGCAGGAGAAGCACTTCTAGGAAAAGGAGTCCTCCAAGCTTTGAGATGTTCAGAGGTGCTCTTAGGTCATGGTAGACTACAATTTTAATTTGCAAGGATTCCCTATAGACTTACACAGTGAAACCTTTAAAACTGCTTATCTTTCTTAGTTTCAAAGCAAAGGTGGAATGTATACATAGTGATGCTAAATGATATGTATATTTTGATATAAATACACATAACATCAATATGAGACAAACTGAGTGCCTCCAGAAGAGAAATAACTGTTGTGGTAATTCTTCTCCCAGATATGCCCTGGCAATGAAAACACAATACAGTTCATATGAATACATTCTGTGCGCCTAGATTGGGCAGATCTACGACTACACTACCATCTTCCACATCTCTGAGACCCCTTAGAACTTGCAGCTTCTCCAGGTCACGTGATTCTGCTCTCCTTTTCTTCTTCTTCCTTCTCCTCTGTATCCTCTCCCTCTTCCATTTTCTCCTTCTTCTCTCACCCAACCTTCTGTTCCAACTTCCCTTTTATCTGCCCAATCATCAGCTCTCCTTTATTTTACAAATTAAGGTGGGAAGCAGGTTTACAGGAAATCATCTGAGTGCTGACTCATTCCTTGTTCAGAGCCACTCACAGGAGAACAGACTTAACATCAAATATAATTAGCCCCAGGGCTATCCACAACAAATAACCATAAATGAACAAATATTAGTGTTTGTAATGTAGAACATTTTAAACCTGCAAAAGTAAACTGTAGATAATAACACAGGTAAGATCTGAGTATAATATTGAGTGAAAGATTCTAGAGCAGAAGTAGCATTCTTGTAAAATGAAACAGCTGTAATTTCATATTTCAAAACTCATTACTTATGAGGCAATAAGACATTTCATCTACTGACATATTGATATGTCTATATATATACAAGTAAATATATAGGTACATATATCATATACATGTAAATATATATAGCTGTTTTATCTACTTACCTTAGTTGTATTTTCTTCTACACATATTTGATTTTCTTTAGATCTCTTGTTTCTTTTAGTCCTTTATCATTGCTATTAATCTGATTTTGCTTCCTTGGTATTTTGTAAAATGTCTCAGTGTTCTGCTGCACTGTCTCCAGAGGGATTAGTGCCTTCTTAATGCTTTGCTAGTGGATTGAGTAGAGATAAGGGATTTGCTTCATAGCTTCACTGAGAAAGAGACAGTAGTAAACATGAATAATTAATTAACCCACTACCCTCTATATGTTTTCTTCAACTTATTCTGCATGAACTTTCAGATTTGATAATGTCACTATTGGTTTTATGAATGGGCAGGATACCTTAAGTAAAAATTAGCCTATTTGTGGGATCTCTCATTTTCAGTAACAAAGATATTTGCCAGTTTAATTTTTTTTATTTGAAGAAAGCCTTGAAATATTTAACACATTAGAAGCCACTTGGGAAATTCTGCATTTAAAAATATGACTTGTTAAAATCACAAATTATAAATTATGTATGAAGTTATATAAAATTATTTAAATATAATTATGTAAATAATTGAAGAGATGAAGGGTGTTAGATAGCTAACAGCATATTGCAAGCATGTGTATTTTGGATCTTATATTTGAAAGAAAACAGCTTTTTTTTTATTATTTCTCTTATTTATTTGCATTTCAAATGCTGGCCTCCCTCATCTACCCACTCACTCCTACCTCACCCCTCTAGCATTCCCCTTCTCCGGGGCCTCAATCCTTCACAAGACTAAGCATATATACTCCCACTGAGGCCAGACAAAGCAGTCATCTGCTACATTTGTAGCTGAACCCAAGGATCAGCCCATGTATACCTTTGGTGGTGGCTTAGTCCTGGGGATCTCTAAGGCATCCAGTTAGTTGATTACATATCTATATCTATATCTATATCTATATCTATATCTATATCTATATCTATCTCTATCTCTATCTCTATCTCTATCTCTATCTCTATCTCTATCTCTATCTCTATCTCTATCTCTATCTCTCTCTCTATATATCTATATCTACATCTACATCTACATCTACATCTACATCTACATCTGCATCTGCATCTGCATCTGCATCTGCATCTGCATCTACATCTACATCTACATCTACATCTACATCCACATCCACATCCACATCCACATCTACATCTACATCTACATCCACATCTACATCTACATCTACATCCACATCTACATCTACATCTACGTCTACATCTACATCTACATCTAGATATATATTCTTTCTATTGAATTACAGTCCCCTTCAGTTTCTTCAGTCCTTCCCCTAACGCTTCCCTAGGGGTCCAGAGACTCAGTCAAAAGGTTTGTTGTAAGTATATGCACCTATCTCAGTCAAGTGCTAAGCACAGCCTCACAGAGGACAGCCATGCCAGGCTCCTGTCTGCAAGTATGTCTTGGCATCAACAATAGTGTCAGCTTTGGTGGCTGCACATGGGATGGATCCCACGGCAGGGCAGTCTTTGGATGGCCATTCCTTCAATCTTTGTTCCATTTTTTTGTCCCCACATTTCCGTTAATCAGGAACAATTCTGGGTTAGAATTTTTGAGAAGGGTGGGTAGTCCCATTCTTCAACTGAAGGTATTGTCTACCTACTGGAGGTGATCTCTTTAGGTTCTATCTAACCTGCTGTTGAACATTTCACCTAATGTCATCATTATTGGGTCCTCTGAGCCTCTTGCTTCCCTGGTGCCTGGGACTTTCCAGTGGTTTCCCCCATTCCCCACCCCACACTGTTTTATATTTCTATTCTCTCTCCTGGCCCTCTGGGCTTCTCTTCTGTCTCCCTCCATACCTGATCCTGCCCCCCTTTCCCCTTCCACTCCCCTCTCCCACCCAGGTCCCACCCACCCTCCCTCTGCCTCCAAGATTATTTTGCTCCCGTACTTCTAAATGGGATTGAATCATCCACACTTGGGCCTTATTTCTTCTTAAGCTTTATATGGTCTGTGAGTTGTATCATGGATACTCTGAACTTTTGTCTAATATTCATTTATCAGTGAGTACATATCATATATATGCCTTTTGAGTCTAAGTTACATCACTTATGATGATCTTTTCTAGTTCCACCCATCTGACTACAAACTTCATGATATCCTCATTTTTAATAGCTGAGTAGTATTCCACTGTGTAAATGTACCACATTTTCTGCATCCATTCTTCAGTTGAGTGACATTCTGCATGGTTTTCAGCTTATGACTATTATAAATGAGGCTGCTATGAACATAGTGGAGCGTGTGTCCTTGTTATATGTTGAAGCATCATTTGGGTATATGCCCAGGAGTGTTATGGCTGGGTCTTCAGGTAGAACTATTTCCAGTTTTCTAAGTAACTGCCAGATTGATTTGCAGAGTGGTTATACCAGTTTGAAATCCTACCAGCAATGGAGGAGTATTCCTTTGTCTTTACATCTTCACTAGCATCTGCTGTCACTTCTTTTTTATCTTAGTTATTCTGGCAGGTAAAATGTAGAATCTCAGGGTCATTTTGATTTGCATTTCCCTGATGACTAAAAATACTAAACATATATTAAAGTGCTTCTCAGCCATTCAAGATTCCTCAGTTGAGAATTTTTTGTTTAGCTCTGCAGCCCATTATTTAACTGGGTCATGCTGTTTTCTGGAGTCTAACCTCTTGAGTTCTTTGGATATTTTGGATACTCGTCCTCTATAGGATGTGGGGTTAGTGAAGATCTTTTCCCAATCTGTAGGTTGCTGCTTTGTTCTAATGACAGTGTCTTTTACCTTACAGAAGATTTTCAGTTTCATAAGGTCCCATTTGTCAGTTGTTCATCTTAGAGCCTGAGCCATCATTGTTCTGTTCAAATAGTATCCAAGCATTGATTTTCTTTTCCAGTTATCCACATATTGTTCTCTAGAAAGTAAGGAAAAATAGGTTTTACATACTTTCACTCTTGAGTGTATTTTGAGAGTTGTTGGGTCATAATTTCTTTTGTTTTGTTTTGGTACTTATTATTTTATGTTAAAGGAAAAATAATGTATTAGGGTTTTACATAACATTAGAGAACTTTAATGAATGAAAGCGATAACCAAATTATTTTACCTGACTTTCTGCAACATGACAGGTTACCTGTGTGCAGGTAACATGCATCTATCTCCTCACACCTTGTGTGTGGGGGGAGTGAGTTTGGGGGAGGGAACAGAGGACAGATCTCCCAGCAGGCTCTCTCCCAAAATTCTTTCTCCTTCTAGATGTCCCACCTCCCATTTCCTGCCTAAGCCATAGGCCTTTTTTAATTGACAGGTCATGCATCCGTACAATGCATAACATAATCTCTCTATATCTATGTGCTATCTACAAGCTGTGCAAAGGCTAAGCATAAATAAGTCTAGAGCAATAAAATGGAAAAGACACAGTATCCAAACCAGAAGTATAAAAAGCTTGGGAAGTGATATGATTTCCTTTAAAACAAGCTTTGAGATTGGGACTATTTTGAGAGAGAAGTGAAGATGTTAGATGGTGAGTGGGTCAAGACATCAGTATGACACAACAATATTTTTGTACTTAATGACAGAATGTCAAAATATGTGTAGACAAATCTGGTAGAAATAGACATAGACAAACACACAAAGCAACTCAGAAATAAAAAATAAATAAACAAACAGACAAACCCACATATTGTGGACAGATATTTTAATAGGCTGCCCTTTGTAGATGATAAACTAGAAAAATAATTCAGAGGACCTGAAGAATAACAACACAAATACCTTTCCTTTCAATGTGGAAAGTGACATAGATGGATAATATACTGGATCACAAGATAACACTGAATTGAAAGGTTATAATACTTTTATGGCAAATTCTTTTATGATGAAGATCCTAATTAGAACACCTCAATATCTGAAAAATATCATTATTTGGTTATTACATGACCTATGAGCCAAAAATATACGGTTGGGCAAAGTGAGATCTTGTTTGATTAGATAGATAACAATTAGCAAACACACTATGTCTTGCTGATGGCCATAAAGTGCTAGGTGGTAGATAAATGGATACCTTAAGTGGTTATATTGGAAAGAAAAGGTTTAATAATTATTCAGGTTTTTATGTAATTCTGGAAAAAAATGAGGACATTAAGTTCAATGTAAAGAAATGAAGAAAATATTAAAGTTGCAAAGTTAATTTAAAAGTAATAAGCATGGAATTGATTTATTATGTCAGTGCAAAAGTAGTTGCTATTTTGCAATGCTGAAATTTCTCGTTCAATAGCATAGTGCAATTTTAACTAATGTGGTGTTTATACATTATTTAATTTATTACATTTATCTATATATTTTCCATGTATTATATTGTGTGCATACATGCTTATCAAGCCACAAATATATGTCAATAATAAATTATAAGAGTCAGTTCCCTCCCACTACTTTATGGGTCCTAAAAATAAACACAAATATCAGCATCTTGATAGAAAGCTTTTATACTTACTGAACCATAATAGACTATAATCTATAACTTTTAGTGCACATTCCCTCTGATTTTTTGTTTGGCTAATGTCTTATTAACTTCTGTTCATTTACTTTACACTATAAAATGGATGTTAGACAGAAATTTTAATTTCCTTATTCAAGTTCAAAATAAATTGAAAAGTAATAGAAACAAATGCAAAATATACTTAAACTTATGGGATCCACTGAAAGAGGTGCTAAGGGAAAAATTCATTGTACTGAGAACATTCATAAAGAAATTAGAGACCGCTCATAAAAGAAACATAATAGCACACCTGAAATCTATAGAACAAAAAAGAAGCAAACTTGTCAAGAAGAGTAGAAGAAAGGAAATAATCAAAGTCAGATAGGAAATAATCAAATAGGAAATAATCAGATAGGAAATAATCAAATCATTGAATTTGAAACAATGAATCATACTAACAATCAATGAACCCAAGAGATGATTATTTGAGATTATCAACAAGATAAACGGGCTTTTTCCCAAAGTAAGTAAAAGGCAGAGAGAGAGAGAAAATGCAAATTAAGAAATCAGAAATGAAAAGGGGCACAAACATTGAGGAAATCCAAAGAAACATTAGGTCATATTTCAAAAGCCTCTACTCCACAAAATGGATGATTTTCCTTATAGAGTCGACTTCTCAAAATTAAATCAAGATCCGGCTAGTGAGTCATATAACTCCTAAGGAAATAGTAGTCATTAAAAATCTTCCAACCTAAAAAGGGCCAAGGCCAGATGGTATTGGGGTAGAATTCTACCAGACTTTTAAAGAAGTACTAATACCAATACTTCTCAAACTATTCAGCAAAGCGTAATCAAAAGGATCATTGCCAAACTCATTCTAGGAGGCCATAAATACCTTGATTCCTAAACCACAAAAAACTCAAATATATATATATATATATATATATATATATATATATATGCTGTCAGACCACTGTTCCTATAAACTTTGATCCAAAATTGCTCAATAAAATACTCATGAACCAAATCCAAGACCGCATTTAAAAAAAAAAAAAAAAAGGCTGACATCAACCATAAGCAAGTAAGGTTCATTCTAGGGATGTAGTGACGTTTCAATGTATGAAAATCTATCAATGTAATCCACCATATAAGTAAATGAAAAGATAAAACACATGATCATCTCATTAAACGCTGGAAACTCCTTTTTCAAAATCCAACTTCCCTTCATGATAAAATCTTGGGGAGATCAGGGATACGGGTCCCAAAAGCACACATAATAAGGGTAATACACAACAAACAAATAGCCAACATCAAATCCAATGGAGAGTAGGAAAAAAAATAAAACTTGATCAGTGTGCACTTCATGAGATAACCAACCAAACAAAATAGACAAAATTAGCCATTTTTCTATTAGTTTTTCAAGTGTAATGACATGGATATTATATGCAACAGTCAGAGATGATCGCTAGGTGTTGGAGAGAGAAGTGACACAGTACTCCCCAATTCCCAACATAGACCAAAATAAGAAATCATGGTCCCTGTTTGATATCTGCTGCTAATCTGATGCCTTATGGGTTTCCGAATGGCAAAGAAACAATAGGAGAAATATGCTCTGTAAATAAATAACTCAAGATTCCCAGGATTAGGGGTTCAAAAAGGAAGGCAGGGTAGCTTGCCAGCTTGGAGTCAAGGAACATCACAAAGACACACCATGCAACAAGCCTCCCACACTATTAGTTTATGGAGTGGGGTGGGGAAATACAAAGTCTGTATTGAGATTTGTAATGAGTTTGGAAGGGAAAAGATGGTAGGCTGGGAAGGCAGTGGCTTCATGTGCATGCTCATAAGAAGAATATGAGACGTACGGTGACAGTAAAGATGTGTCAGATTTCGGCAGATGTTGATGACATGACCACTGTTGCTGGGTTACTGACGGTGGGCTCAAGGGGGTGAAGTGGGGTTTTCCAACCTCCAGGAAACTGACACCCGAAGTTTCACTAACAAAAGGAAAGGCACAATTCTCCATGGCACTACCAGACCTGACACAATCAAGGCTTCAAATGTTGAAGTGCTTGGCTATGAGGTTTGTCTCACCCACAATAGTACCCATCCTTTCAGCAAGTAACCCCACTTCTTCATGCATCTTACTCATGCTTAGAATGGAAAATGCTTCCACAGCTAACAGATGCAAAGAATGCCTTCTCAAAGCACTGAAACCCAAAATCAATATTTTCATGTGCCAAGAATAAGCAAACTTATTTCTCTTTGGAAAAAAATGTGTTGCTTAGCAATGGTTCCTGTTTTGATTTGAATGGATGAGTTGGGCCTATAAATAATGACTTAAATTTTGTGGTCCAACCCTGTAAATGCTTTTGCACCAACCTGATGTCAACGTTAAAAGTTGATATTTAAAGGATTATCTGTACGAGAAGTCTTTGGAGAACCTTGTAGAGAAAAAGAAAGCTTGAAATAAAGTATTAAAACCTTGAGGAATATTATAACTGAACCACAGACAAACCAAATTCTTATGAACTTCACAGCCACAAATTAGGTAACTTTGAAAAAATACAGCTTATCAAACTTACTAGACAAAAACCATAGAAAATGCAAATATGACTTTGACTAAAAATAACTTTATAATTACGATAGAGTGTCTCTGTAAAGAGAACACTTAGTGCTAGACTGAACACTGCCAACATTTGAGAAATAAGAAAAATCGCAGAACTATTATAAAAGACTCTAGAAAAATGAGAGAGGTTTAAAATCTGCAACCAATCTAATGAATCAATAATGAATTTTATGGTGAAACTTAACACAGACTTTATTTTTCTGTGTGAAAATTACAAGTGATCTTCTAACAAATATTCACACAATATTAATGGAATAGGTACAGGCAAATCAAAGGCAGTGATGAGTAGAAAAGATAATACCTCATGACCAAGTGGGGCTTATTGTAGCCAAGCAAGATTCCCACACTCCAAGCTCTGTAGATGTTACTCACAATATTATCAATAAGAAAAACACTTGGTAATTAATGTACTAGATTTAGAAAATGAATTTCACAATATATCCACTTGGATTTTTAAAAAAAAATCTACATAGACTAATGACATTCTTTAAAGTAATATAGAAAAGGTACTAATTATTTCCATGAGCAATATACCCACTGCTGTAATAAGATTCAGGGAATGGTTTTTATTGAAGTCTACACATCTTGTACTATAAGACAAGAAAAACAAATGTGGGCTTGGGCATGGGCACGGGCATGTGTGAAGTAAGACTATCCCCAAGGAAATGGTTTGTGTAGAAAGCCTCAGAACAAATTACTGGAACTAATAAAGGAAGTTAATGAGTTCAAAGGATACAAAATCAAGTTTTAAAAATTCAATTATCTTTCGATAGACTTACAGTAGAAAAACAAATTTACAATTAAGACAATAATGATATTTATTATGGTATTACACATATTAAGTGTCTTGGGATAATCATAAGAAAATATGCACAACCATCTCATACTATAAACTAAAATCAGTGCTACAAGGTTGAAGACCAAAACAGTTTAATGGAATAGCATTGCTCTAGACTGGATGTATTCCTAAATGCAATCATTAGAAGGTCTATACATGTTGTATAGCACCTGATATGGATATAATGTTTATATGATAACTTAATGCTTAAGAACAGTGGTTCCCAATTTTCCTAGTGCTGTCACCTTGTAATACAGTTCCTCATGCTGTGGTGACTTCCAACCATAAAATTACTTTTTGTAACTTAATAACTATAATTTTGCTACTGTTAAGAATTATAATATAAATATCTGCTATGTAATCCCCAAAGGATTTGAGAACCACTGTGTCACAGCACTTAAATCTAGAAAGAAAAAATCATAATATTTTGAGGATATAAGACCATGGGACCCAGTCCCAGAAACAACATTGGTGACAGCAGCATAGCCTTACTGTCAGAGAAATGAGGTAAATAGTACAAAAGAAGATTGTGGGAAAGTGTCCACATGCAGACAACCTCCCCATCCCCCAAAAGGGAAAAGGTAAGGTCATTCAACAAGAGTTTTTGAGACAATGAATAAAAAATATTAGTCTGAATTCTTAACCCAAACAAGTGGCAAAATAATAGAGATTATAGATCTTCCTAAAGATTCTGTAATCCGGGGATGAGTGTTTGTCTATTGTACAGAAAGCCGGAATTTCAATTCTCATGCTCCATAAATTACATGGGGGGTGGTGTGCTTGTAATCAGTTGTTCCCTCTTCCCTATGTGCATGCAGAGAGGTTTTTTTCACTGGTCAAAAGGCAGTGGATATTGGAAGATTTGGGCAATAAATGAGGTAGACTGGAGTCTCATCCAATGGCCAACTTTATTTAGAGCATCAGACGATTGATATGAAGATTATTAAGAGACATCACAAAAGTAAAGTATCCATCCACAAGGGCAAGCCACATGTTTCCAACAAACCATGTGTTAAAAAAATTGTTCTTCCATAGAGGCGTATAAACAAGTGATAACAGTCAGTTTTAGTAAGTAATCTGAAGTAAACGTGCTCCTATCTGCTTCGCGTGGGAAGATAATGAAAATGTATTCCAAGAAAAATTTTGTGCTTTTGAAGAAACTGAGGTCATAAAACTCTGGTCTTGTTTTCTCACAAGCACTAATAATTCTCTTTATATGACTCCATTCTGGGGCTGTGATCTGACATGTAAAGATATCCTTATCTAGACAAGCAAGATTAAGATCTGCCTGAGCCAAGTAAGCAGAACTGTCAGAAAAATAAAGAAGAAAATAATGATAAATTATGATAGGAAATTCATATTCATAACACTCTTTGAAAACAATAAGTTAATAGTAGGAAAAATAGATAAACTATGTATGTCTGGTGGCAGATTTTATATAGAATACATAAAGAATTATAAATCAATGCCTAAAAGCAAGTAAACAAAATATATAAATATATTATATATGTACATTTATACAAAAAACTAAATAACAATGAAATTCATCAAGTGATAGCCTACTGAGAGGAGAGTAAGCGTCCACTACAGATTTTAATAATATTAGTTCTATGAATAAAAAAGATTGCAAACTCATGAGACTAAAATAGATCACAATGTTATCATTGTGCTAATGAAAGAGTTCAAACATGAACATCCTTTACACATATCATGTTATCTGTGGAAACTTTAAAGCAGGCTTAACTCTATGTGAAAATGTGCATGTGGAGGAAGTGTTTTGTCATCCAACACCATGTGTCCTGGAATCTTCCTCCTCCCAATCTCACTTACTTTTGTTTTGCCTCTGCACCTGCTAAAAGGAATTTTCTGCTTGCTGATCCTCTACCACCCATTGTCTTGCAGGCTGTGGTATCTGCTTAATAGGAATCTTAGACCATTCCTCAATCACCAGTATTAAAATGAAAATAAATATTACAAACCAAGGCATTTTTTTTTTTTTACTGTTTTCTCCTCTTGTGGTCACAGAAATATCCATAATGAAATTTCAACCCATCAAGAAACCTCCCTTAAGTTCATTTCAAATAATTTAAGGTTATAATAGGAATTTGGCAGGCAAGGAGAATCTAGGAAACATTATTAACTAGGAAATACCCTCAAATGCCTTTCTCTTTCAGGTAAAACTGCTTTGAATTGAAATGTGTTCACACGGAATAAATTCTGTCTATCTATAGGCCGTGAAAAATGAGCATGTTTACAACATGTAGTCATGGAATGTGACTCAGTGTTACCACTTAATGTGAAATCATACATTAATGCAGGGAGAAAGAGAGAAGAGAGAGAGAGAGAGAGAGAGAGAGAGAGAGAGAGAGAGGCATGTTCAGAAAGTGTGGAAAATATGGACAATAAAACCAAGCATCTCTGCTAAATGACACATTAAAAGGCATGTACATTCTTTATGCATTGCATTGAGTTTTCTAATTAAAATGGTCTTGTGTTCAGTTAAACCAATATGAGACATATTTCTGTTCTACTTTTTTTGTGTCTAAGGCTTGGTGGTATCTGGAGGAGAAGGCTGACAGCTCTTTTATTTTTAACGAAAGCAATAGATGTGAGATACATTTTGAAGGGTTAGAGACTCTCTAGTCAAAGGCATGGCTCCATGAAGACAGTCTTATAGTCTATTGGGATAATTTCATTCAGAGTTCAGGGTTAGTACACACAGGCCAACATACTGGATATAATCCATAGGAAAACAATAGCAATCTAGCTTGTCTTATGAGTACATGGGAAAGCAGGTCAGCAGCCATTTAACTAATTCACTCAGCAGTACAGACAATGACGGTTTTTAAATGATAATGTACTACAGACTGATCTAATTGTTTTATGCCTCATGTTTAAACTGTTCTAGCTTAATAAGTATAAGAACATTGTATTTACTTTACTGGGTTTAATGGCACATGCTACTGAAAACTGACCTTTAAATGATCCCCTGTGTAGATATGTGCTATTTGTTTTGGATTACTGGAAGTCTTGAATATTTTTAGCTAAAATGTGTGCTTTTATATTTGCATAGGTTCCCATTCGCTCCCTGTTGAGTCCATTAATGCATACAGAATATGTTAACAAAAGCACGCCCTGAGCATCTCCTGCTAGAAAACTAAAGGCAGAAACTCAGCAATTTGCTAGTCAGAAAAATAGTTCACAAACTACATCATCCACCTCTGCTGTACTTGAGAAGTAGAGAATGAAGGTATTTTCTTTATTGTCTTCTCAAATATTTTAAATGAATTTTCTGTGGCTTAAAAAGGTTATACTTAATAGCATGAAATGTGTTTGTTTTATATTTATTCTCTACTTTTTAAAAAAAAGTAAGTAATTTAGGAATGGAGAGACAGCTATCTTGGAAAAATGCTTAGTCTGCAACTGTGAAGAGTGGAGTTATGAACATAACAAGTACACAGGTAAAAGCCAATGGGTGTGGCCTCCACCAGTCATCCTAGTCTTCAGAAAGTGGAGACAGGGAATCACAGCAAACTGGCCAGCTACTCTAGTAGAATCAGTAAGCTCTGGGTTCAAGTGAGAGAGAGACCTGTCTGAATACACTATGGTGATGGTGAACTAGGAACACATTTGACATTAAATTCTGGTCTCCACCTGAATGCAGCCACATGTAGGAGAATACAGGCAAACACATGCACAGTATGAAAATGCACACGTACATATGAAACATATAAGCTTAAATCAATTTTTTAAATTTCTTAATTGCTACAACAACAAAAATAATTAATATTTGCTATAGAAATTTCAATTCTAATTAAATCCAGCACTCAAGAGTTGGGGTTTTTATGTCTTTGTTTGTTTCTTAACAACAGGCCTAAGTTCCTATTCCCCTAATACAAATGATGTATTGTTGAGTAAGAATGCTCATTTCTTTAAGTACTAGGCATATTATCTTATTTAACTCTTCAGTTTGAAGTTCGGTGCTCAGTTAAAGGAAGTTACTATTAGATTCTGCTAATCTAACTTTATAAAGTACCATATGTTCTAGGACTGTTACTGGAAGTCTTGAATATTTTTAGCTAAAATGTATGCTTTTATATTTGCATATTGTAAAAGTACAATATTCTATGCATACATTATTTTCCCTGTTTGATGCCAATTCTTCACTGCCACCCTAACTCCAAAAGTATCTGAAGAATGGCCCTCAGAATTCTTTTAGCCAGTCCTTTTATTTCCAGAGAAAGATTGACAAGGTGAACACACCCTGGTTAGCTCCCTGACTACATATCCCCCTCATGTAAATATTTGAACCAGCTGCTTCCCAACCATGTGCCCAAAGCCCCTCTACCGTTTTTGAAAAAGTGCTGAATACAAAGTCTCCATTAGGAACAATAAATCCATCAAATTTAAATAAAGAGAAACAGAGTGAGATGCTCAGGTAGGGAGCCAGAAAAGAATAAACATGGTCTAGAGTTATAGGTTTAAATCAGAAACAAATTAAAGCTAACCATCAGAAGTTCGAATTGACATGTATCTTTCTAAAACTTACTTGAGTTATGCCATCCGTGAATATTTAGGGAACAATTTTCACTTATACTCTTGAGAATCTATAATTTTATTCTAGAATTTCAATTTGTATCTTTCCCTAAAGTGGTTTACCCAAACCTAATATTATATTAAATTGCATATATGTAAATCTTAAATCAAACATAAACATGCATTTCTTTGACCTTAGGGCCTATGAAAGCTGACTTTTTAATCTTAATTTTATCTTTGAGCTATCAGCAAAACTCCCAGTCACGCATGTGGCTATATATTATTATCTTGGACTTATGCCAATTCTAAGAAATATGCTGGAAAATATTGGAAACTTTCAGTGGAAAGCCAGCATTCAGTCTGACATTTAACAAATACTCTGAAGCCACATGATATAGGTTTTAAAAGCATAGCTCTGACTTTTATAGGTATTTTAGCAGACATTAGAGGCATAAACATTCTGAGTAGATTTCTGCCATTTTCCACAATAGAGAGAATTAAGTATTTGTGTGGAGATGACTTGCTTTTTTTTTTCTTGATTCATCTCTTTATGTTGGACCAATAACTTACTATTATTTTATAAAATGAAGTGGGACTAGATTTCAAAGGTCACCAAGGCTTTATATTTATCTGTTTCTAAGTTAGACTGAATTCAACAGAGAACATAGAAAATGCACTAATAGGAATGAAGAAGTGTTGGAGAGATTCAGAAGTTGATGTATTGTTTGTTATATATTTGAGATTTTTCACTGAGTCAACAAACATACTTTGATTGCCTAGTACTGCTTATTTTATGTAGAAATGAGCAACTGTGGTAACTGTTCGTATGGAAATCATCTACAAGCTCGATAAATAAATAAATAAATAAATAAATAAACTAAGAGATGTGGAGGCAAAAGATGGGAAAGCCTATCTATAAGATCTTTAGATTTGATAGACAGCATCGGTGATCTGACAGCAGAAATCCAACTATCATATGACATTTATGACCGGACGTGGTGGCGCATGCCTTTATTTTTTTATTTATTAATATTTTCTTTATTTACATTTCAAATGCTATCCCAAAAGTTCACTATACCCCCCAACCCTGCTCCCCTACCCACCTACTCCCACTACTTGGTCCTGGCCTTCCCCTGTGCTGGGTCATATAAAGTTTACAAGACCAAGGGGCCTCTCTTCCCAATGATGGCTGATTAGGCC
>NC_034610.1:39598273-39600282 GCF_900095145.1 Mus pahari | reverse complement strand
TCCACTGGATGGTTTTAGCTCCCTTGTCAAAAATCAAGTGACCATAGGTGTGTGCATTCATTTCTGGATCTTCAATTCTATTCCATTGATCTACACGCCTTTAATCCCAGCACTCGGGAGGCAGAGGTAGGTAGATTTCTGAGTTCGAGGCCAGCCTGGTCTACAAAGTGAGTTCCACGACACCCATGGCTACAGAGAGAAACCCTGTCTCAAAAACCAAAAAGAAAAGAAAAGAAAAAAAAACCCACATGACATTTATGTTTAACTTCTACATAAAGAATATGATAACTCTCTAAATTTAGCACTTTACTGCTGATGTCTCAGAAAAGCATCTTTTTCTACAGAGCACACTGTTGGAAAATTAATCTCTATGTACTAGGCAAGTATGCTAACACTGAACTATTTTCCCAGTCCTTTTTATTTCACTTTGAAACAAGATCTTCCATAATCTGTCCCTCATTCTACTATCTACTTGTTTTATGTACCTAGGTACTTGAGAATCATGGAATTATCAAAGGAGTCATCTTTTCTTTTTTCAGGTTCCAATTCCCAAATTATTTTTTAAACGGAAACAAGCCCTGTGCCACATATATATGCAATATATTTTACATGAAACTACTTTCTCCGTCCTCATAGCTGAAGCCCAAACCCACAGTAGAATCAGTTAGAAGGCTCTATTACTGATCTCCAAGGGAGTGAACAGATGGACACATGAGCAGTTCTTCTGTGATCACTGAGTTACTCTCTAACTTTGCTCTTTAACCTCAGCCCATTCAAGATTCATTGGCTGCAAGTATCTTGGCACATAAATAAAAAAGTGTTCTGAGAATCGAGTCAAATCACAGCCCAGAAAATAAGGAACTCATCCAAATATAGAGAAAAACATCTCAGATATCATTATCAAAATCCTTGTATTCACACAAGCCAGAAACTCAAGTTATTCTGGACTGTTCTATGATTTTTTTTTTTCATTTTGAAATAGTAAACATTGGGTTACATAGTTGATATTGCAAGAATGATGTCACATAATGCAGGTTTCTTGTAAGTTATATGTAATAATAAACAAAAATGTTAGTTATTGAATATTTATTTTCTCTGCAATAGTCTTAGGCAATGAATAAAATAAATGCAATTTGTCAGAATTGTGTTTGAGACTCCCGCCATCTCTCTTCTGAACCTCAGTGGAGGAAGCTGAGCGCTCCTCCAGAGGACTCTCCACACCACAGATCCTCGGGATCAAGGTTCTCGGGATCACGGTCCTCAGGATCACGGTCCTCGGGATCATGGGTGAGTGGAACACAATCAATTCCAGAGAATCCAGCAGAGGCGTATGCCAGCAGGAACAGGGAAAAAGGAACACATCCTGCCCAGGGTTCCAGTCTGGTTGGGTCCACCCATGCCATCTCTCTTCTGAACCCCAGCAGAGATAGCTGAGCAGTCAGGAGGACTCTCCACACCTCTGGTCCTCTGGATCACGCAGGGAGAGTTGGCCTACAGGAAGGGCTCTGACCCCAGGACTCAGAAGGAGGATCAGAGCTCCAGACTTCTGGACACCTGCCTTGCAAGAGAAGAGTTTATCTGTAGAGAGTGCTATGACCAAGGGGACACAGAGGAGAGTTGGATTCCCTGGAGTCCTGACAGGGGCTAACAGAATCACAGGAGGATCAAACTCCAGCCAGAGACAGCTTGAAAATTAATACCAGAGATTTCCAGATGGCAAAAGGCAAATGTAAGAATCTTACTAACCGAAACCAAGANCCATCAGAACCTAGTACGCCCACCACAACGAGTCCTGGATACCCCAACACATCCGAAAAGCAAGATGTGGATTTAAAATCATATNTCATGATGGTGGTAGAAGATTTGAAGAAGGACATTAATAATTCACTCAAAGAAATGCAGGAGAACAATGCTAAACAAGTAGAAGCCCTTAAAGAGGAAGCACAAAAATCCCTCAAGGAATTACAGGAGACCACTGCTAAACAAGAAGAAGTCCTTAAAGAACTAAC
>NC_034610.1:39596777-39597677 GCF_900095145.1 Mus pahari | reverse complement strand
TAACAACAAAAATTACAGGAACCAAAAATTACCTTTCTTTGATTTCTCTTAACATCAATGNACTCAATTCCCCAATAAAATGACATAGACTAACAGACTGGCTACACAAACGGGACCCTAAATTTTGGTACTAACACAGGAAACCCACCTCAGGGGCAAAGAAAGACACTACCTCAGAGTAAAAGACTGGAAAACAATTTTCCAAGCAAATGGTCCAAAGAAAGAAGCTGGAGTACCCATTCTAATATCAAATATAATTGACTTCCAACCCAAATTTATCAAAAAAGACAGCTTCAGTGCAGTAGCTGGATATAAAATTAACTCAAACAAATCAATGACCTTTCTCTACACAAAGGATAAACAGGAAGAGAAAGAAATTAGATAACAACACCCTTCACAATAGTCACAAAAAACATAAAATACCTTGGTGTGACTTTAACAAAGGAGGCAAAAGATCTGTATGACAAAACTTCAAGTCTCTGAAGAGAGAAATTGAAGAAGATCTCAAAAAATGGAAAGACCTCCCATGCTCACGGATCAGCAGGATTAATATATTTAAAATGGCTATCCTGCTGAAAGCAATCTACAGATTGAATGCAATCTCCATCAAAATTCCAACTCAATTCGTCACCGAATTAGCAAGGGCAATTTGCAAATTCATCTGGAATAATAAAAAACCTAGGATAGCAAAAACTATTCTCAACAAGAAAAGAACCTCTGGGGGAATCACCATGCCTGACCTCAAGCTGCACTACAGAGCAATTGTGATAAAAAAAACAAAAAACAAAAAACAAAAAAACAAAAAAACTGCATGGTACTGGTACAGTGACAGACAGGTAGATCAATGGAACAGAATTGAAGAACCAGAAATGTACCCAAACACCTATGGTTACCTGATCT
>NC_034610.1:39591213-39596766 GCF_900095145.1 Mus pahari | reverse complement strand
TGTCAAGTTGACACAAAATTAGCCACTACAATTGTGCCCTTGTCAACTTGACACACAAACACATCACTAGTAAGCCTTAACACTTGGTTCTTATTAATCCCTAAGATCTAAATAACTTTAAAAGTCCCACAGTCTTTTCAAATTCTTAAAATCGAAAGTAGCAATGGCCCTGAAAAGAGTCTTTAATTTATCCCTCTGAAATTACACAAGCCAGGCCTCCATCTCCTGCACTGTTCTCAACATTATCTTCCAAGCTCCTACACACCATTACAAAGAGCTCTTAACACTGAATGGATCTTCTGGCCCAAAGTTCAAAAGTCCTTCCACAGTCCTCCCCAAAACATAGTAAGGCTGTCACAGGAAAACCCCACTTTAGGTACCAACTTCTGTCTTAGTTAGGGTTTTACTGCTGTGAACAGACACCATGACCAAGCCAAGTCTTATAAAAATCAACATTTAATTGGGGCTGGCTTACAGGTTAAGAGGTTCAGTCCATTATCATCAAGGTGGGAGCATGGCAGCATCCAGGCAGGCATGGCACAGGCAGAGCTTAGAGTTCTACATCTTCAACCAAAGGCTGCTAGTAGAAGACTCAATTCCAACTAGGGTGAGGATCTTAAGCCCACACCCACAGTGACACACATACTTCAACCAGGTCACACCTATACCAACAAGGACATACCTCCAAATGCTGCCACTCCCTGCCCCAAGATTATACAAATCATCACTTGTACTAAATTAAACAGATGCAAAGCTTATATAAAACTTTTTTTTCTTTTTTTGTATTATTGGATAGTTTGTATCCCTCCTCCTGCCCTGCTCCCCAACCCACCCACTCCCAATTCCTGGGCGTGGCATTCCCCTGTCCTGTTGCATATATTCTTCACAAGACCAAGGGCTTCTCCTCCCAATGATGGCCGACTAGGTCATCTTCTGTTACATATGCAGCTAGAGACATAAGCTCTGAGGGTACTGGATAGTTCATATTGTTGTTTCTCCTATAGGGTTGCAGACCCCTTCAGCTCCTTGGACACTTTCTCTAGCTCCTCAATTGGGGGCCCTGTGTTCCATCCAATAGCTGACTGTGAGCATCCACTTCTGTATTTGTCAGAATACATCTGGCATAGCCTCACAAGAGACAGATGTATCAGGGTCCTGACAGCAAAATCTTGCTGGGATATGTAATAGTGTCTGGGTTTGGTGGCTGTTTATGGGATGGATCCCCAGGTGGGGCAGTCTCTGGATGGTCCTTCCTTCCATCTCAGCTCCAAACTTTCTCTCTGTAACTCTCTCTATGGGTATTTTGTTCCACATTCTAAGGAGGGATGAAGTATCCACACTTTGGCATTCCTTCTTCTAGAGTTTCATGTGTTTTGAAATTGTATCTTGGGTATTCTAAGTTTCTGGGCTAATATCTACTTATCAGTGAGTGCATATTATGTGAGTTCTTTTGTGATTGGGTTACCTCACTCAGGATGATATCCTCCAGATCCAACCATTTGCCTAAGAATTTCATAAATTTTTTTGTTTTTAATAGCTGAGTGGAACTCCATTGCGTAAATGTACCACATTTTCTGTATCCATTCCTCTGTTGAGGAACATCTAGGTTCTTTCCAGCTTNTGGCTTTTATAAATAAGACTGCTATGAACATAGTGGAGCATGTGTCCTTATTAAAAGTTGGAACATATTCTGGGTACATGCCCAGGAGAGGAATTGCTGGGTCTTCCAGTAGTACTATGTCTAATTTTCTGAGGAATTGCCAGACTGATTTCCAGAGTGGTTGTACAAGTTTACAATCCCACCAGCAACAGAGGAGTGTTCCTGTTTCTCCCATCCTTCCCAGCATCTGCTGTCACCTTATGATCTTAGCCATTATGACTGTTGTGAGGTAGAATCTCAAGCTCGTTTTGATTTGCATTTCCCTGATGATTAAAGATGTTGAACATTTTTTCAAGTGCTTCTCAGCCATTGGGTATTCCTCAGTTGAGAATTCTTTGTTTAGCTCTTACCCCATATTTAAATGGGAACATTTGATTTTCTGGAGTCCAGCTTCTTGAGTTCTTTATACATATTGGAAATTAGTCTCCTGTCTGATTTAAGATTGGTAAAGATTCATTCCCAATATGTTGGTTGCCTTTTTGTTTTATTGACAGTTTCTTTTGCCTTACAGAAGCTTTGCAATTTTATGAGGTCACATCTGTCGAGTTTTGATCTTACAGCACAAGCCATTGCTCTTCCCCTGTGCCCATATCTTCAAGGTTTTTTCCCCACTTTCTCCTCTGCAAGTTTTAGTGTCTCTGGTTTTATGTGGAGTTCCTTGATCCACTTAGAATTGAACTTTGTACAGGAGATAAGAATGGATCAATTCACATTCTTCTACATGATAACCGCCAGTTGAGCCAGGACAATTTGTTGAAAATGCTGTCTTTTTTCCACTGGATGATTTAGCTCCTTTGTTAAAATCAAGTGACCATAGATGTGTGGGTTCATTTTTGGGTCTTCATATCTATTCCATTGATCTACCTGCCTGTCATGAGTTTGTGACTAGATTAGTTTACATAGAGAGAGCCTGTCTCAAATATATAAGCATTCAAAACACCACAAATAGTTTGTATAATCATTAGCAAAAGTTTGAGTACTTCTGAGTATAAATAAAGGGAAATGTATCATTATTCCTATATAGAACTTTTCTACGTTATTTAACACACAAAGTGCTAACTTCATCCCTACTAGGAAGCTTTCATAATGCTACAAAGTTTTTTTGCATGCTTCC
The DNA here is from genome assembly GCF_900095145.1 of Mus pahari. Classification (NCBI taxonomy): domain Eukaryota; kingdom Metazoa; phylum Chordata; class Mammalia; order Rodentia; family Muridae; genus Mus; species Mus pahari. The sequence continues at coordinate 39,593,992 of NC_034610.1, read as the reverse complement.
AAAGCAGAAAAGCAATCATCAGTCATACACAGTGGTGAATTCTTATAAGATAAACAATGATAGGTCTTGCAAGCTTAGCTCACTACTGCAGTAGTGGCAAGAATATCACTGGGATTAGCCAACCACTTTCTGATTGTGGCTTCACAAGATATTAAACTCCTGTCACAATTATCAGGCCAAAATCTATAACTACAAAGGCCCTAGGGAAAACTAAACACTGTCATGCTGCTGAATGACTATAATGTTAAATCGGTTCCTAATGACTTATCATTATACTCAAAATCAATGCCTCTCTTGACTCTGACCTGAGATTTTGTTTTTAATCTTATTATATATTTTATTTGTTGGTAGATAATATTTAACACAGAGATGGTCAAGCTGAAGAGAATAACAGACTGAAGAATTCTCAGATCTAAGGAAACATAAAAACCACCCTCCTTTAATGCTCAGTAATCATTGCAGAACAGGGGTTTACCTTTCCAAAAGATGACTATAAGGAAACATTCTCCGGCCATTTCAGGTCGGCTACGACATGAATTCACAGTAGTTGGGAGAGTATGGATAATACCTGTAGAAGCACAAGCCACACCAAGTAGATAATTCTTCCCCTAGCCGTGAAATAATTGTCAACTGTTGCTCAGAAAAGAAAGGGTCAGTTTTTCCTAACAGTGTAGCCCTGGAAAACAGACCATACACCAATCCAATGTAAGACCACATATCAAAAATATGTAAGGCAGCAGAATTTGGTCTTTAGGGTTTTGGAGTATGTTTGGTTTTAGAAACTAGGGTGGATAAAGAAGTGAGGGTGGATCTGGTAAGAGTTGGAGGGATTTATATGGTCAAAATATGTTTCACAAAATTTAAATCTCTTAAAGAACCAATGGAGAAAATAGAATGAGAGCGTGCATCTTGGCGTAGCCTTGTATCTAGTATCTGATTGATTTTTAGCCAGCAGGAATGCATTTTGAATTACTAATATCTCATGCAGCATGCTTAGCTTCTTGTCAACTATCTAAATTAAGGTTATTACTAAAAAGTTATAACACTGAGTTTGAGTAAGAGAAAAGAATGAGAATAGTATGTTCAAATTAGGGAACTCAGAAAGTGGGCCAAAAGCAGAATAGAAATAGAACATTTTATATAGCTCACTCTTCCATAGTTAACTCTACGATTTACAGAAATATAAATTCACTGTAGAAATTTCAAAACCACTCATTACATTTTTAGTACTTCCCAGTGGGTGGGAGAGGTGACAGAGTGCATGTTTTATATGTATAATGCCCCTGTCTTATTCTTGTCATGTCCATCTGGACACTTGAGGGATGGGGATGTAACTAAGCTGGTAGAGCATTTTCTTAGCAAGGATGAGGCCCTGAGTTCCACCCCTATGTATACCCAAAATAAAAATGAAAAAGAAAATCTTGCATTGTCTTTGTAGTAGTTTCCAGACAAGGAAACAGTTCTGCTACTCTAAAGTGAAGCCTACTATTCTGAGGAATTCTGTCTCTTCTTTTTCCTCCTGTGACTATAGAATGGCAAGGGAACACCTAGAAGCCAACTATGGTACTTGATGCTACTAGGAAAGTGTATAACTGCAAAAGTCTAGTGATCACTGGAAGTCTGTGTCTTCCATGTTTACCTTAACATCTTCTGAACCCCCAAATAAGTAAGAACTTGGTCTTTAGTCCTATTTCAGATATCATTTTACTATATTGTTTTATTATTACTATATTATTTTATTAAAAGTCAGCTGATTACAAGGCACTTGTACTATTTTTATATTAGAAAAATTTTTAAAGGAAGAAAATACGTTTATATAAAGTAAATTCAATTTGAGAAGGACAATGAGATAGGAGTCAGAGTCAGCCTTGTATCACTTTCCATCTCTAAGGTACCAGAAGAAGAAAGATATAAAAGAAAGCATTATCAGGAATGTGAAATGGTTTAGTATCAATAGTAATTCTATCACCTCTAATCAGTGTGAGTTGAATACCTCAATAGATCTATTTTGTTAACAGTAATAATGATAATATTGTTGAAATTCTCATTCTAGGGATTATGGAAGACAAAGTGTTGATCTAGTACATATAAGAATAAGTTTTCAAGCCAGGCATGGTGGTGCATGCCATTAATCCCTGCACTCAGGAGGCAGAGACAGGCAGATTTCTGAGTTTGAGGCCAGCCTGGTCTACAAAGTGAGTTCCAGGACAGCTAGGGCTATACAGAGAAACCCTGTCTCGAAAAAAAAAAAAATTCCTGCTCTAGGGAGGATGGATGGAGAGAATACTGGGTGAGATAACTGGAATAAGGCAGTATTTGGGGACAAGGAAAAACCAATACAATGAATCTATGAGGGTGACCCTAGCTAAGACCCTTAGTAAGGAGGGAGGCAGGGACTGAACTAACCATTGTTCTTAATCAAGCATTTTTTTTCAATCAAGGTGCTAGGACATCAACCCAGTCTCAAAACCTTCAACTTACCATTTCTTCTGCCTGTAAAATGTTAAGTGGTAAAGATGGTGCAGAAGTTGGGGAAATGGACACTCAATAATAGGTCCAGCTTCAGATTTATACTGCCTGGAGTGACACATCAGAGGCTGAATATCCTCTATGATAGAATAAAATATGACCAGCAGGGAAAAAGAAAGAAAGGAATGAAGAAAGGAAGAGAGGGAGAAAGAAAGAAAGAAAGAAAGAAAGAAAGAAAGAAAGAAAGAAAGAAAGAAAGAAAGAAAGAAAGAAGAAAGAAAAAAGGAAGGAAGGAAGGAAGGAAGGAAGG
>NC_034610.1:39575471-39591198 GCF_900095145.1 Mus pahari | reverse complement strand
AAGGAAGGAAGGAAGGAAGGAAGGAAGGAAGGAAGGAAGGAAGGAAGGGAGGGAGGGAGGGAGGGAGAAAGGAAGTCAATGTAATAATTCTTTAGGATATTCTTCTATACTCACAGACAAGTCAATGAAGTTATACATAATGATATTCTGCTATACTCCTAGACACGGAGCCTAGCATAATCAGCATCTGAGATGATTCATTCTGAAGCATATGAAAACAGATGCACAGACCCATAACCATACATCAGGAGAATCTTATTGAAGACAGGAAGGATGGATTATAGAAGCAAGAGGGATAAAGATGCCACAAGGAAACCCACGAAATCAACTAATCTGGTCCTATAAGGTCTTAAAGAGACTGTATCAACGATGAGGGAATCCTGCATGAGTCTTTCCTAGACCCTCTGCAAATATGCTATGATTGTATCGCTTGTATTCTTGTGAAATCCCTAAAAAAGGCAGTAGGGCTGTCTCTGATACTTGTCTGTCCTTGGGATGTTTTACTTCCCAGTAAGTCTCCTTGTCCAGGCTTAACATGATCCTAGTTTTATTGAAACTTCATATGCCTGCCATGTTTGGTTTACATTTCTGGGATGTATGCCTTTTTCTGATGAAAATATAGGAGGATTAGCGTGCAGGGGTTGGAGACTTGGAAGAGAAGAAGGAGGATGAACTGTTGTTGGGATATACTATATAAGAGAAAAATAAACAAATAGAAAAAAGAAAAAATATAACTGTGGAGAGCTGTGAGCAATCGCCATTAAAAGATGGTGTTGGCTTCTGCTGTGCCTAACTAGTAAATAAGCAATGTACACAGGTGCAAGAGTGAATTCGCACCAAGTCATGGCCCATCCCGGGGCATAAAAATGAGGCAATGAGCGAGCAACCAATCAGACATGGCCACGCCAGTCCTAGGCCTATAAAAGCAGCGCTAGTTCTAGGGCTCAGGGTCTTCCTCATCAAGACGCAATAAATGCTATGCTGCAGAAGGATCCTGGTGTGCCACGTGCATTCTTGCTGGCGAGACGATAGTGCGGGACATATAACAAACAAACCACACGTGCCCTGTCCCATTACTGGGTTCCAATCAGTAAAAGCTTACAAAACTAGAGTGACAAAAGTCAGATACATCATGAGGTTGACTCTAGCTAACCTTATTTAGATTTCCAGTTCCTACTTGTACACATTTAGATGTATACATCACATCTAATTTTATTATATTTATAGTTCTTGGAAATATCACCTGTCATTCAAGATACTGAAAAAAAAATCACTGACTGAAGGATCCCTTGGTCACTCACAGTGTCTCGGAGCTCCATCTCCTGTAATCACAAGCCTATCCTCTAGTTCTTAAGGGGAATTTTTCAAAACTGTTCTATAAAAAAGTCCATAATGTACAGCCCTCAGGATGGGCTTTCTCACCTAGCATAATTCCCTAAACGTTTATTCACATTGTCACATGTACCAGTGAGGACCATCCCAGGTGTATAATGGTTTGTCTAACAAATCATCAATTGAAAGACATCTAGGCTATATGCAGTTTGGGACTGTTATATAAATAAAGCTGCCATAAAAAATTTTTTAAAAGAAGAATTTTCAAGGTCATTTTTACTTAATCAGTTGCTTGGTATATCTTCATACTCTTAAATGTCATGAAATATTCTCTCTCTAATAGTCCATAAACCATTTATGATGTATATTTAAGTTGTATACCTGTTCATCTCATTTATTTGTTTCAAAATATGCTACAGGCATTAACTCTTTGTCAAAACAGTTGTTGGTTATTCTGAAAGTTTTCACAACTTCTAATAGAAATTTTAATGTAACAAATGTACATTATAAGACTAAACACAAAAAATATAATTATAAAAATGTGATAAATCATAGTTATGGTGATAGTAAGAAAGAAGACTTCATGGCAGTTAAGCAAATTTAACATCCTACACACATTTTATCAATATTTAAGTTGCAACCCCTTTTTGGGTTGAAAGACCCTTTTACAGGGGTCACCTAAGACCACCAGAAAGCACAGATATTTGTATCATGACTCATAACAGTGGGAAAATTATAGTTATGAAGTAGCAATGAAAATAGTTTTATGGTTGGGTGCCACCATTTCAGGAGGAACTGTATTAAAATGTCACAGCATGAAGGTGATTGTGAGTGACTGCATAGTGGTCAACACTGATTTTCAACTTGCTGGGTTATAAAAACATCCAGAAGAAAAGCCTCTTAGCAGCCCATGATGGAATATCTAGAACAGTGGTTCTCAACCTTCCGAATACTGTGACCGTTTAATATAGTTCCTCATGCTATGGTGACGCCAACCATAAAATTATTTTGTTGCTACATAACAACTGTAATTCTGTTAGTGTTATAAAACATAATATAAATAGCTAATATGCAGGATATCTAATATGTGACCTCCAAAGATAACATGACTCCCAGGTTGAAAACCACCAGTCTAGATAAAGTTAACTGAGGTGGGGAAGCTCATCCTGTAAATAGGTAGCATCAGACTATGGAATAGAGTCCTTAACTTTGTAAGGAGGAGAAAGTAAGCTGGCATGTGAATTTATTGCCCTTTCTTGCTCTCAAGCTTCCTTCCTTACCATCAGGACTTCCCTATCATATAGACTACATCCTTAAATCGGAAGCCAAAATAAACTCTCTTTCCCTAATTTGTTTTTGTTTGATATTCGATCATATGAATTAGAAACTCAACTAATGTAACCAGTCTCAAGACTATGAGACATTGCTGTGTATGTCCAGACTTGATAATGTATTCACAAATATCTAAAAGTCGTTAATTAACTAGGAATAATTTATGGTAGTTAAATAAGAACGCCCCCCCCCCATTGGCTCTTATATTTGTATACAGCCCTACTTAAGTGAAATTAGGAGGTATGGCTTTGTGGAAGTGGGTCTGACCTTGTTGGTGGAAAGGATTCCCTGAAGATAGGTTTTGGGATTTCAGAAGCCCAAACCGTGCTCAGTAGTTCTCTGTCTGATGTCTGTGTATTTAGATGTACAACTCTCAGCTATCTTTCTAGTACCATGTCTGTCTCCATGACACCGTGAGCCCTACAATGCTAAAACTGGACACAATCTTTGAAAGTGTATGTAAGTTGCAAGAAAAATGTACTGTTTAATAAGATTCAACCTGTCATGGCATCTCTTCACAATCAAACAACACTGGCCATGACACTATTCTTCATCCTAAACCCGACGGAGTGTGTCATTTCATCTGAATTTGATTCCCAGTCTTGCCCTACCCTGAAGTCTTAAAACTTAATGTTTTGACCCTTAAAACTTGACCCTCTTTTCTTCTGTTCTCCAAGTCCCCAGACCTTGATCACCATTCACCCATCTTTGATTTCTTCTACATGTCTGATTTTATCCAATGAAAATATCCTTCTTCTTGAAGAACTTAACTCACTGCATTTATTTTAGTAACTATCATCCCGAGATGAATTATCTTTTATTTATTTAGAATTGAGAACGGGAGTAGGTTGGATATGAGTGTGTATCTGGAAGAAGTTACTGGAGGAATGATGGATGGATAGTATCAAAATACAAGGTATAACATGTAATTATGAAAGAATTTATAGGGATAATATATTAAAAGTAGGGGGTTCATCTCCTAGTTTTAAAGTTCAAGAGCACAGGAAGAAGTTTCAAGATGATTCTGATAAATATCTCATGATAGCATCACACAAGTGGCAAATGTGTGAGAGGAAAAGATTCCATATTAAGTCAGGAAGAAACAGCAGGAGGTAGGGCTTCTTCAGTGTATAATATCGATCTAATGAAGTCTACCTCAATCAAGGCTCTTACAGGAAGTATATTCTCCATTGACGATAGTATACTCCATGACCTGAATTGCTGTCAATAGCTTAGATCTCTGAAATGTTCTACCACCTCAATACTAACCAACTGATGAACCAGCTTCCTCCTTGGCAAAACCCGAGTTTACAAACAGCATCCTAACCACAAGAGGAATTCCTTTAGCTCTAAATGGACTTATTTTCTAAGGTTGTACTCCCTCTAACCATTGTTTTAAATTCCTCTATCTACTTCTTTTGTTTATTTCTTATTTGTTTTCACTATGTCTCTTCTATCCCTTCTATTTCATGAACACTAATTTAAATCACATGTGATTTCTCTTTATCAGCAAACTGCTTTATAATGAAAAGGTTCATACTCAGTTTCCAAGGTTGACTATCCATAGCTTAAAATACTGTCTTGATTTTCTTTGTCTCTGAAAACGTCTCCAGATGTTTCAGAGAAACATCTGATCTTTCTCTATTAATTCTGCTATTTCAGTCAGCATGACTCCATCATTGAAACTATTATTTGGTGAGAATGTATGTTCTCTAACAATTACTTGAGTAACAGTAATCTCTAATAAAGACTCCTTAGTGAGACACATGTAAAATTATAAAATACCCTGTTTCTTGATGATGAATCACATTAATGTTGAACCCTTAGTTTTGTTGAGATTTTCTTAATAATTTTTTATTATGTTTCTGCTTTGGAATCCAATTCATAACATTTTTGCTCACCATGCCTGTTTCTATAAGTTATTTTTTCTTTTTCTGACTTCTCATAAATCTTTGTTATTGATGAACTTTCTTATTTGTATAGTCTTTTCCAGATACTTTAGAATTTACCTCTCAGATGGAATTTGCTTGCTTTTCTAATGGTTGCATTGATGCTAATTATTTTTACAGAGTTACTGTAAGGCTTATAACTAAGCGTTTTAATTATAATTCACAAATCAGTTTTGGGATGCATCTTATTTTTAGTCAATATTATAATAACATTGACTTTAAAGGCTCTGTATGATATTGTTACCATCTAACGAATTCCCATTCCCCTTCCATCCCTGAAAATCTATAATTTTCATCCAAGGCACTAGGCTAAGGACCTGAAAAATTCATCAGAGTTTGATGAGACCCAGTTCCCCTTTGTGCACTCTGCCCTTCAGTGTAGCTCTTCAAAGATCCCTTATAGAATCCCGAGCTGCTCATGAAGGCTTTATCTCCTTTCTACATCTCCTATATCAATGTTGTGTTCTTCTTGGGGTATCCCTGAGTCTCCCAAAACTGGGAAGAATACATTGTCCCTTCAGCATCTTACTGCCTATGTTCCTAGTATCCTTATTTTTGTGATCCAAGTATTCACACTGTGTTTTAAAGAAAATTGAAAAAAAAAATTGATGGAATTTTTGCACATTTTTCTCAGTAGCACATTGGTTTCCTCCAATTTCTGGCAGCTATAAATTAAATTTCTCTTTCTTTCTTTCTTTCTTTCTTTCTTTCTTTCTTTCTTTCTTTCTTTCTTTCTTTCTTTCCTTTCTTTCTTTCTTTCTTTCTTCCTTCCTTTCTTTCTTTCTTTCTTTCTTTCTTTCTTTCTTTCTTTCTTTCTTTCTTTCTCTCTGTCTCTGTCTCTTTGTGTCTCTCTCTCTCTCTCTGATTCTTTCTTTTTCCTTTTTCTGTTTTTCTTGTTTGTGTTTTATTTTGTTTTATCTTTTTTTTTTTTTTTTTTTNCTCTCTGTCTCTGTCTCTTTGTGTCTCTCTCTCTCTCTCTGATTCTTTCTTTTTCCTTTTTCTGTTTTTCTTGTTTGTGTTTTATTTTGTTTTATTTTTTTTTTTTTTTTTTTTTTTTTTTTTTTTTTTTTTTTTTTTTTTTTTTTTTTTTTTTTTTTGGTCTTTAGCCTTGTGAGACTACTAAAAAAAAAGATTTTTGTTAACTGAACTTATTAGCTTTGGCACATGACTAGACTTTATAGTTTATAAGGTGGGGAAGCCACAGATTACCTTCACTTAGGAATATCTGCCCTCAATTTTTTCCACTTAGGAGTGTTTTAATATTGAAAAAAAAATGAGTTTTGTCAACTAAACTCATATTTTCTTATTAACAAAAATAATATTCCAGTTAAAGCTAAAACAGCAGTTCAGAAAAACAGTGTTGTGTTTCCCATAAATAAAATGCATTCTTTAAACTGCTATTTTTTAAAAAATATAAATACACTTTCAGTAAAACAGGAATAAAAGCAGAGCCTTTCTGCATTTAGAAAACTCAATCAAATCATAAGTTCTGCATCTTTGAATGCTTGTACTCCCAAAATAGAAAGGAAATGGAATTATGAAGAAGTTAAACTAAGAATAAAGTAAATAAACATATTAGAGGGCAATTATTTTCTGAAATAATGAAATGCTAAGTAAATTTCCTTCTGGGAAAAAGGAGAATTTTCTGTGACTAATTTTTTTTTTCAGCAATACTCTAGATATTCTAGACTCTGAGAGGAAATTTTAAAGGTAATTTTTAAATTAGAAAGAAATTTTCAATTTAATATGATTAATGCTTGTTAAAAGTAGGTGTTTTGCAGGAAAATGGATGAAGTTTGCAACTAATTTATACTGTTACTAAATAAACAACGTATAATACACAAAAATTTTAAAATAGAGACAATGGTAATTAAACCATAAAAAGAAAAGAGGTTTTTCTGGTGGTTAACTTCTTGAGTTCTGTATATATTTTAGAGATTAGCCCTATCAATAAAAAAAAAATGGGGAATAGAACTAAACAGAAAATTCACAAGAGAAGAATCTCAAATGGCTGAGAATCACTTCAAGAAATGTTCAAAGGCCTTAATTATCAGGGAAACACATATCAAAATAACCCTGAGATTCCACCTCACACAAATCAGAATGGCTAGGATAAAAGCTCAGGTGACAGCACACGTTGGAAAGAATGTGGCAAAAGAACACTCCTCCATTGCTGGTGGAATTGCAAAAATGGTACAACAACTCTAGAAATCAATCTTGAGGTTCCTCAGAGAATTGTAAATAGATGTATCTACCTGAAGATCCAGCAATACCACACTTGGGAATATACCCAAAAGATGCCCCACCATGCCACAGGGGCATGTGTTCCACTAGATTCATTGTGGTCTTATTTGTGATAGCCAGAAGCTGGAACTAACCAGATGTCCCTCAACAGAAGAATGGATACAGAAAATGTGGTTAATTTGCACACTCAAATTCTAATCAGCTATTAAGAACAACGAAATCCTGAGTTTTGCAGGCAAATGGATGGACCTAGAAAATATCATGCTGAGAGAAATAACTCAGACCCAAAAGGACATGCATGGTATGTACTCATGAATAAGTGGATATTAGCTAAAAAGTACAGAATACCCAAGAAAATCCACAGATCTCAAGAAGGTTAACAAGCTGAAGTGTCCAAGTAAGGATGCTTCAAACCCACTTGGGAGGAAGAAGAAAGCAATCACGGGGGCAGAAGGAAGGATGGACCTAGATGGGAAAGGGAACAGGAAGGGGAAAAGGAGAACATGGTTGGGTATTGGGGGCATAGGACTGAAGTCCTGAAGGCCAGAAGAAAGAAGAGTAACAGGCAACTTTGGGAGGTAGGAGGTGGGGGGAAACTCTAGAATGTCTCAGAGACCTGAGAATGGAAATACTTTCAGGACTGAAAGGGAGGGACCTTAGATAAAATGCTCTACAGTGGGGAGAGGGAACTTATAGAGTCTACCTCCAGTAGAAGCCAGGACATCAAATGGAGGGATGGGGTTACTATCCCACAGTCAAAAATTCTGACCCAGAGTTGTTCCTGTCTGAAAGAACTACAGGGAAAAATATGGAGAAGAGCCTGAGGGAAAGAAAGTCCAGTGACAGGCCCAAATGGGGATCCAGCTCAAGGGGAGGCCCCAAGGCCTGACACTATTACTGATGCTATAGTATCCTTACAAACAGGAACTTAGCATGACTGTTCCCAGAATGGCCCAATAAACAGCCGAAAGAGTCAGATGGAGACCCCTGAGACCCCTGGAGTTGAATTAGAGAAAAGCTTGAAGAAGCTGAGGAGGAGGGTGACCCTGTAGGACAACCAGCAGTATCAACTAACCTGAACCCCCAGATCTCTCAGATACTGGAACACCAACCAGGCCTCATACACCAACTGATACGAGGCCCTGACTCATATACAGCAGAGGACTGTCTGGTCTGGCCTCTGTGGGTGAATATGCACCTATCCCTTGAGAGACTTGAAGCCTCAGGGAGGTGGGTAGTCGTGGGGGGTGGACATGGGGTTAGGGTGGGGACATCCTGTTTGAGATGAGGTGGTGTAGAAAACATATGGGATAAGGAACAGTCAGAGGGCAGACCAGGAGGGGGTTAAAGACTGGACTGTAAAAACAGATTAAAAAAGAAAAAGGTAAAAAACGAAATAAATATAAATAAATACATACATATATACATACATACATACACACACACATACATAAGAGGGTAATACCAAAATAAAAAGCAAAAACAACAACAACAAAATCAAACAAAATTTCCAACCCCAAATGTATATAGCAATTAAGAGGACATTGAATAATACAGCAAAACCAGTAAAAAGCAATAATATGAAATTTACATTTTCTTTACCTCAACTCTAATTGTGTCATACTGTTGAAAATTTCTCCTTTTACAACATGTGCTAAAGAAAACGGTTAGGACACTGTTATAGCTGTCTCCTGAGAGGCTCTGCCAGATCCTGAAAAATAAAGAGGCAGATGCTCGTGGCCAACCATTGTACTGAGCTCAGGGACCCCAATGGAGGAGATAGAGAAAGGATCAAAGTTACTGAAGGGGTTTGCAACCCCATAGCAAGAACAACAATATCAACCAACCAGACCCTCCAGAGCTCCCAGGGACTAAGTCTCCAAACAAGGAGTACTTGTGGAGGGACCCATAGCTATATACATAGCAGGAAATGTCATTGTCTGGCATCAATAGGAAGAGAGGCCCTTGTTCCTGTGAAGGCTGGATTCCCCAGTGAGAAGACAGTGAGGTGGGAGTGGGTGTGTTGGAGGGGAACACCCTCATAGAAGCAAGTGGAGGGGAGATGGGATAGGGATTTCTGGAGGGGAAACTGGGAAAGGGGATAACATTTGAAATGTAAATAAATAAAATATCCAATGGGGGGGAGGAAAACTGTGAAAAGGATAAATGTTAAAGAAATGTGAGAAAATGCTGTACATGAGAAACATTTAGTGAAAAAGAACATGATATAACTATAACTATAACTATATATATACATATATGTATATACATATATATATATACATATATATATATATATATATATATATATATATATATATAGAGAGAGAGAGAGAGAGAGAGAGAGAGAGAGAGAGTGGGATGACAGTATTTTTGAAAAGCTTCAGAACCAAATCATAGTACTTGAAATAGCAAATCGTTACAAAGGTAAAATTGTAGAAGTCTACCTGTTATTGACATAAAAACATGAAAAACCTGAATAGTGGGAAAAAATGTATACATCAGAAGTGTCTTCCAAGACAGGTCATGTGCTGAAAATCGGTTTGTGTCTGTGGTCATAGAGGGAGAATATAGGGGAATACAAGAAATTACTTTATTAACAGATTAGTGGAGCAAAGGTGTTGAACTGAAGGGACTATTGAGGTATGGAATCTACCTAGAGAATGCGGTTAATCATGGCCTTGCCAATGGAAGGTGTATTTTCATCATTTCCTAAATTCCCTCTCTTAGCTGCTTGTCCCTCACTACACCAGTCTTCTTTCTCACAGATATTAAAAATGATGAAGTCATCCAGCCAATCCTGGTCAAACCACTCTTCAACATGAACCAAACTTAGTCTTTTCTCTGCGGCTAATTACTCTCCGGTAATTTGTTACAGTTACAGAAATCTGACTAACACAATTGTCAATTACATTTTGTGGAGAAAGTCTATATTGTTTCCATTAAATACTGCTGGAAAAGTTGACCATGACACATTACCATTTACTTACTAGAAATAATTAAATTTCTATGACTAAAAGAGTTAAAATCAATAAAAATATGAGCCCTATGCTTTAAAGCATTGATATGAATTATGCTGGTCTTACAAAGTTGTAGGATCTAAGACTTTTCTAATGTCCATGTGCTTACTAGTCCCAGGAGTCTAGCTAGATTGTTGGTATCAGGTATTTTAACTTCCTTCCTGTTGAGTGGGCCTTAAGTCTGCCCTCAGAGCTGTCACTGACAAGTGGATCTTTCTACGCATATCTTGCTATGCAGATATTCTTCATGGTCCGTAGGTGTGGCAGCTGGGTAGGACTTTTTAATTTCTTTCTTCTTTTGCCATCTTGAATATATTTTTTTTCTAGTATAATGAAAGCTAGATCATAGGAAAGAGGTTTACTTGTCAAGTCCAGCTTGGGTCATCTGTGTTTTATGTCCTAAATGTGTAGTGTCTTGAGCTGTATAGCCAACCCCTTAATCCCTAAAATACAAACAAGGGCTATACTAATTATCTGTGTTGTTGTGGCCATCACAAGGACTCTTCTCAACAACCATTTGAATGTAGATTTCTCGTGTCCTGTACTGCGATTTTTGTTTGAGTATCCTTATGTGGGGAACTTTGTATGCTCACATGATATAATTTCCTTTTAGATACAAACACAAATACTCACAAACCTAACCAGCACACATACATGCTCATATCTATTATATATAAATTTAAATACATTTAAAGTAATATAGTTCCTTGAGACTGTAGCAAACAACCTTGGTGCTTTTAGTCCCTTGACTTTCTACTTAGAATTTACCCCGTCCCTCCCTTCCCCTCACATTTTTCTAATACCCTCTTCATATCCTGTGTCCTGCTCTGTCCCTATAAAGCTCCACCCTACCTACTACCTATAGTCTCTTTGTACTTTCCTGGTTTCTTTCTCTGTATTCATGAGAGTTGGGCATATTATACGTACACAGTTACGTAATCTACATTGCTCTCTTTCAATCCCATGTTTTTTAAATTAATTTTGTTGCATACATATATGAGATTATGTCTCTTTGCCCATTTTTCATTCAGTCATTTGTTCTTGATTCTTTGTTGAGCAATTTGTAAATTAATGTTATCTATGTTCCTAGATTTATTTACATACCCACAGATACAGTGCACTGCTGTTCACATCAAGGAAGCTTCTCTTCACAGCAAATGTAGACTATCATAGAAACCACAGAGATACAATGTAGAGACCTTGGGCAACCCAGCTAAAATTGAAAGAGCTACCTTACTGCTGCTGCATCTTTGGCTCAGAATCACTATGGAAGAGTGGGGCAGGAATAATCTAAGAAACAAAATAATAGGAATTACACAGTGAATGATGTATCCTGAAATGGATGTATAAACAAGACTGGAACACTGGTAATAAAATTACCAACGGAAGGGTGAAAATTTCATGATGTCTCCCTCTCTCATAGGCAAAAAACAATAGGCAGCTAATAATTGCATGGGGAAGGAAAATTAGCATGTCCAAGAGATGAGCTCTTTTATTGGCTGTTCAGTGTAGAGTGGACAGCCCTAAAACCATGTATGCAGAAACAACAAAAATGGATTCAAAATGTAGTGATATATATCTTTCCTGTATTTTAAGTATTTACTTTATTAGAATGAAAATTTCTAACCAGAGAAGGTATCTGACCTACATTACTGATAATTATATTCCTGCTTTTACAGAGTGTTATTTATGTACAGAAGTTTTTCTATTACATATATTAAGTATATAATTAGAAGAAGCAAATTTTAAAACAAAATATTGAAAAAATACCTCAGATTTTAAAAGTCAAAAGTAGTTTTTGATGTGGGAAGTGTGGTGTCTAATGATTCTTTTTATATCTTGTCTTCTGAAAGACAAATAGGTACTATCAATCAAGATTAAAACTTTTCTTCCACTATACCTGAGGAATAAAAGGAGTAGATTCATTTCAAATAACATAAAGAATGCTAATATGATGGATAATAAGTATTTAATCAATTCATATAGCACTAGCTTGTTCAACTCTTTAAAAAGAGAAAATCTAGTATAAAAATGTGGACATCTCACAAAATTTATTACTAAGATTTAAAGCCAAAGTTATAAAAATTATTATATGTTGCAGTTTTCTTATTGCTTTTTATGTGTGAATTTGTCTATGAATTTAAACATATGTATGACTCTGTGTCCACTGAATTCAGTATGTTTATAATGCACAGAAAACCAGGAATTATACAAATCATAATAGGACAGTAGGAGTTGGGAGTGAAAATAAACAGTATGGTTGTTGGAAAGGGAATGGTCCATATAGGTTGATATATTTCAATGCTTGGTCTGCAGTCAGAGAAATTGATTGGGAGGTGTGGCCACTTTACAGTAAGAATGTTAGGAAGGGTGGAACTTGAGGTTTCAAAACCACCAGCCATTCTTAGTTTTTCTTCTTCCTCCTACATGTGACTGCTTTTGGACAATTCCTGTAACCTGCTGCCTGCTGCCTGCTGCCTGCTGCCTGCTGCCTGCTGCCTGCTGCCTGCTGCCTGCTGCCTGCTGCCTGCTGCCTGCTGCCTGTTGTCATATTTCCTGACCTAATGGTCATGAAATCACCCTCTGGCACTATAGGCGCCATAATTTCTTCCTACATTCTTCTCTCCTTTGCCTTGATCAAAAGTGTTATCATAGGAATCAAACAGTAACTGAGACAGGAATGTAGAGAAGAAGGAATTCCATTGTTATTCCATATCTGTATTATTCATGAATTACATATGTACTACATATAGTGCAGTGATTTCTTCTGATTGAAACATCTTCAAAATGAGAAGGTTATTGTCAAAATGTTTTATATTTTTATTTATTAATTAACAATAACATATTTGTAGGCTACATTCTGTCATATATCATAATTAATATATTTGTGATATATTGTAATATATGCAAGAGTTGCATAGCTCAGTTCTGTTTCATTAATTACTGGGAGAAAAGTAATTTACTTAATTGTTGTCTTTTATTCTGAGTTTTCTCATGGCAATAGTTATATGAAACATATTGTAAGAATAAGCTAAAATATCATAGGGAGTCTCCAGGCTGGTTTTTTGCATGTACTTACAGTAATATTCAAACTAATTAATATCTGGCTTAGTAGTCATGTCTTTTTAATAATTACAACTCAAGGCTTACTTTACATGCTCTTCATTGTGATAATACTGATTGTAAATTTCTTAGCATTTCATACAGTATATTCATTCCTATATAAATCTGTCCAGTACAACCAGATATATGTTGCGAATTAATATTATTATTGCTTCATTCTTTTGTCTTCTGTGGCTAACAGCGATCTTGTATGTTGCAGGGAATTAACATTTTTTTTAAAAAAATGCCAACTCTACTTGATTATTTTAAATGATTTACAAGATAAAATTATCACTGTCATGAAGAAATACCAAGTAAGAGAACATGAAGAAGTTAATTTGTATTAGCAAGCCGTTCATAGCTGCCTTTGCTTGGTAATGTCCGTGAATTTGTAGCATTGTCCCTGCTCATATGGTATTCCTATCTTTTTAAATTATATCTCATTTTCATTTTGAATATGTTAATAGACAAGGTAAAAATCTCAAAAGTTCAAGAGTAACAGAACTTTCCAATTTAAAATACCACATTAATTCCTAGATGTCTTCCCTAGTTGTCCATCCTGATAAGATGTGCTAACAAAACATTTCTTTGGTACTTTCTACAAAACACAATCTAGATATTTGCTAATAGGTTTCTAACCTGTATCTTTAACCAACAAAGTTATTTTTGTTTATATACCATCTTTATATACCATCTTTATTTAGAACAAACAATTCTGAAATATTTATATGGAATAATTCTGAAATGTGTATAGGGCTAATGTTTCATCAGAGTAACTTTGAATTAGAAAGCTTCTTAAAATTAATTGTGAAATATACAATATATTGAAAATGAAGGGTTACATTTTTACTTCAACATTTTTGAAGCCATATTCTGGTTTATTATGTATAAGCAGCATCAGAAAAAATATATATATAAGATTTGAGAACACTGTGAACTCCCTCTGTTTGTGGAAATCAGAAAGAAAGTAACTGCTATATATTCTACACAGAGAGGTTTCTGATAAGTTGAGACCCTCAAAAATTACACTGGAAAAATACTAAACTATTTTAACTTTCCAGAAATTATCAGTAAAGGTAGTTCTATTCAGATTTACTTAAACAACAAGTAGAAACTTATTTCTATTTTATTTGCTATTTTATTTTCTTATGATGCTTGTTTGTATTCTAATGAGAGGGGGGGTTTAAGTACATAGTAAAGTGGGGGGAATCTGTTTTAAAAATCGGTTAATAATAAAAGTTCACAGACTTTTACAAAAATAGGTAGATGATTGGTAAACAGGTAATAGACAGCAATAGACAGTTGATAGATGGCAAGGATTGGCAGATACAAATATGTACCAAAGTACTAAAGTACATAATAAGATACTTTTTCAATATAAAAATGGCTTTCCCCACAAAACATCAAAGCTTCTATAGTGTACCCTGCTTTACTATTATTTGTCCAAAAGAACACTATATGCTATCATTAGTATAATTGATGGTTAACTCAATGGCAGAAATATAAATTGATAGAACTTTAGAGTTCTACCTTATTGTTTTCAAACCTCATTTGATGTAGTGACCAACTGAAACTGTCAGTAGGAGAGAAGTCAAGACTGACATCTGCCCTCCTTGCCTCTGGGTTGCTTGCAGTTACATACTTATACTCTGGAACACAATGTTTGCTCTCGTTTGATATGATTGATTTCTAGAACCATCAAGGGTGAACCCTGATTCTACCTAAAGTGTTTTCTACAGTTATCACTGATGAGTGATATTCTATTCTGCCAGAACCTTCAGTAATAAATGATGGGCTAAGATAGTTATCCTCAATAGAGAAAAACCAAATAATGAAAAGCACAATGAACTTTGAAGTGCTTACACAAGGAAGGAAACGATATCTATAAAAAACAACTACTAAAAATGCTGAAGGGTTTCTCAACGATTTAAATACTGTTAAATTTTTAAATGCTGTACTATTGAGCAGAGCTGCAGTAGATTGAATTAAGCTTCATTATTGATTCTCTAAGACATTGTTGGTGTGTTGCCCATTTAAACACATTACCAGATACTTAAGTGTAATTTATAATGCTTTGAAGAACATTTACCTCATTTAAAATAGCTAATCACATCATTCAAATGAGAGAAGGTGTCAGGACTCACTATAGAGAAATGCTAGATGCAGATATAATGTCCATTAGAGTAGAAACCAAACACATTTTCCATAACATTTTGAATTAAATAATTCAAATAGAAAAGTCTTTTAATATTAGAGCTGCATTAAAAGCTGTAATTATGAAAAGTCAATTAAATAATTGTGGTTGGGAACATCCACGGCATTATGGAGATGTAATAAGACACTGTGTGAGAACTGGAAGAGTTCAATTCATCTACAACTCAAAAATGGCCTTCAACCTGAATATGTATTTCATTTATATAACATTTTTCACATTTGCATAGTTACATTGCACATAGGTTTCCACTTTTCTCTAAAAATGTGTCACCTGTAATAAATTTTGCTCACTGTCTTATATAATGCAATCTCTAGTCAGAATTTGAAAGAGAGGGAGAATTTATTTAAGTTTATATACATAATAATGTGAGAATTACTTATTCTCAAGTGAGTGGTAATGTAAAAGACTAGGATGCTTTTTTTTTTTTTCAATTTTTTTTCCTTTTTTATTATTATTTTCTTTATTTACATTTCAAATGCTATCCCGAAAGTTTCCCATACCCCTCCCCCCACCTCTGTTCCCCTACCCACCCA
>NC_034610.1:39557884-39574936 GCF_900095145.1 Mus pahari | reverse complement strand
TGTCTTGGATATTCCAAGTTTCTGGGCTAATATCCGCTTATCAGTGAGTACATATCTAGTGACTTCTTTTGTGATTGGGTTACCTCACTAAGGATGCTTTTATTTATTTATTTATTTATTTATTTATTTATAACCTCTCTTCTATATTCACATTTCATTGAACCAATATATTGAATTAATTATTAAGAAGTCTCACTTAGTTTATATACATGCATTTATTACCTTGTTTTAATAATTATCTGGAATAGTGCAACCTAAATTGTCATATTCAATGTGCTATTCATATTCTGATGTTTCCTGAACTAGTGGTTTTAACTTAAATTTTCCTGTTTTAGTATTTCATATGAGCATGTAACTAATTTTATTCAAATCCATCCCACTCAACAGCTTCCCCTCTAATTCTTCCCTAGCTTCTGAGCACTGTCACCTACCAAATTAAGTTATTTGTCTTTAAATTCACTGAGTCTACTGCCTATATGTGCAGGATTATAAGGTCATCTATGAGATCTTGTGTAGCCTCATAAAATCACATCCATGATAAAAACTGACTTTTGATTTGCCAGCAGTAATCAGTTGCCAATAGCTCATCTGCTGTGGGTGGGGCTTTTCTTTAGCCCCAGTCAATGCCAGAATTTTGGCTCATTTCATCTTGTTTGGGAAAGGTCTTGTCTATATAAGCACAGCCCTTGTGAGTTTAGGTGTGCAATAGCTCTGTTATGCTCAGCAAATAATATTTTGCAGACTTCAACTACCTGTGCCTCCTACAATGTTTTTCTCCCTCACACTAATCACCGAGCCCTGAAGAGAAAAGGTGTGTTATAGAAGTTCCATTTAGAGCTGAACACTATGGGTATTTATTCTCTATATATTAACCAGTTGTGAGTTTGTGTATAAACTGCCATTTATTGTAAAAAGAAGCTTCTCTCATGAGAGAAGATACTAACCCATGTGTATAAAGGTAACGTGTAAGGGTGGTTTATTACTATGTCTACTTAGCAACATACTATAGTTAGACCCTCCCATAGTATTTTGCTAGCCATGGACTTTGGACCAATGAATGGTGCAAAACTATAGAGTGGGCTTTAAACCAAGTCAGATAATATTTACCTACTTCCATAAATTCCTAAAAAATATTATACCATTGAGTATAGCTTTTTAGGCTAGTCCTTATTGAAATTCATGATGTATGCAGCGGAATGGAACTTTGATGCCTCTTTTTTCCTAGTAGAAACTTCTGGCACAGGGAAAGATAGCTAGTAAGGATGAAAATGATAAGTTAACACCAGCTTGACTTCTCCATGTCTTCTGACACTAGAACTTGCTCTTCACCAGTAGGGTCTTACCATCAAATTTTGGAAGATGACTAGGAGCAGCAGCAGTATCTTGTATCTTGGAGAGGTGGTCTGGAGGGACCCACTGACTAACAATTAGAAAAGGCATCACTTATACCTGGGACTTGTGTGTGATGGCTTTAGAAATAAGCTTTTACCTCTGTTGAGCAACCAAGTGTGATGGTGATCTTCTCTATAATTGGACATGAGGGAACCGGGGCGCGTGGGGATTCCTTAGCAACAAACTCACAGGGAGGTATTCTACACGTAGCCTGAGATTTCCATCAAAATTCCATAGCTCCTGGAAGCATCATTATCCATTCACTCAAGTAATCTCTGATTAAAAACTCTCTAATCAGATGTTTCTTATACTTTTGTGGGCTATAAGATCAAAATTACCACTCAACCTCTGCCACAGAAAACAATACCTTAATCGCATTCCAGCATCTTGTCCCATAGCAAGTTCACCTTTACTTTTGTTTTCCTCAAAATCTTGTGGCTGCGTATATAAATAAGTGGTTAAGAATGCAAACTGCTCTTGCACATAATCCAAATTCACTTCACACTATCCATTTTAACAACCCATAAGATAAAATTCAGGTGATTCCATGCCTCCAATATCTATGGGCACCAGCAATCATGTGCAAAAGCCACATCCACATAATTATAATAAAATTTAAAATCATTAAAGCTTAAAACATTCAAAAAAGAAAATGTTTCTTTTACTGTTCCCTAAGCTTCAAAGCCTGGGTCTTGGGACAGCATGGTTCTTGCTCCATGGTCTCTAACTAACTGCTGTCTGTCTGCCTGCCTGCCTACCTGCCTGCCTGCCTATCTATCGATCTATCTATCGATCTATCTATCTATCTATCTATCTATCTATCTATCTATCTATCTATCTATCTGCCTATGTGTCTTCATCTCTATTTCTATCTCTGACTGTATATTTGAGATTTTGCTCCACCCATTGAGTCATAAGATTATAGACATGTGCTATCATGTCCAATTTTTGTAGTTTCAATGAACCCAATGTAGATTTTCATTCATGAAATGGACGTCTCATAGCCAGTAAGCTATATCTCTAGCCTCATACTTGAGTAACAAATAAAAAGGAAGCTGAAAGTGTATAGAATTTTTTGAACCCTTCTGTGCAAGTAAAATTTCCCAGTTGTATTCTATGCCTTCAATCTTTCTACTGAGCAGTCTAGAATATGGTTAACAGGTTACCAGAAACTTTTCTGTGGATAACTGGCAGTGATAATTTCTGGATTCCTTATTAGTTCTCATGAACACGGAATGATTTCTTCAGATTACAACTCATTATATGGCATCTGTTTCGTGATCACATTGTACTCAAATACCTAATGTACTGTCTTTCACATGTTCCACTCATCAGTCTTTCATCATTATCAAGACTTCATAGTTAATGGCACCCATGTATGACTGCTTCCAGTTATAACATTGCAAAACAAACTGTACAGAATTAAAGAACTAAAACTAGACTGAACTCATTATTATAAGGAATTTGTGACTTCTCAATTTGACTGTAGGACTTTCTTAAAGTTACAGTCGCCATGTGCAAAACTGTTGCAAGATAACTTGTTCGCAATTTACCTCAGTTGCTATGAACAGGAGTATACATTGGCTATATCAGATTTTAAGAGGTTAAGATTAATTTGGGACTCCACCTCTGGCTGAAAAAGGTAACATTTTAAGAAATATATTTCATTGAATATTTAACACTGAAAAACAACTAAGAGTGAGAAAGAGACATGGGCAGGCAGAGACAGAGAGAGACAGAGGAGAGACAAACACACATAGAGAGAGCAGAGAGAGAGAGAGAGAGAGAGAGAGAGAGAGAGAGAGAGAGAGAGAGAAAGAGAGAGAGATATTCTCTCTCTCTCTCGTACTCTTCAGCTTGACTCTAGTTTTTAAAGCTTCCATCATTTCCCAGTATTGCTACCAGAGTGGACAAAGATTTGAAAAATCTGGGTTGAAAAAAATCCATATTAGGTCTTCATTCATGATTGTTGATAGAGCCCTTTCCAAACCTGTGCAGCTTCCTAAGTGACAGGGGTGGTGAGAATATAAAGTTTAATATTTTTAACTACTACTATATTCATGAAAGAACTTAGGAATATTGGGATTAAATGAATATCTTTTAGTTACAAGAACCCTTTTTAAAGTACTGATGATATTATATTAATAAGATGGGGTTGATAAAACCAACAGAGCTGGTTGCCAAATAAGAAGTCAAGAGTTATAGTGTCAATACACTGATCCAAAGCCCTACCACCCCAAAAGAGAACTAATATATTGGAAAATCACGACAACAAATTAGTCAATCAATTATTCCTATAATATGAAACACTTTCATAGAAATTCAAAACAGTAGAGTTTAGAAAGCATTTGGGTGGATTAATAAGGCTGCCCAGAGATAGTTGTGACTGGCATATGTATATATGTATTTATATATATATATATATGAATCATATATATTATATTATATATATTATATTATATAATAGAATCATATAGAAGGCAAACTTTTTGGACTGCTAATGAAGTAGTGTATAGAGCAGCCATTGCATATGCCCATGTGGGAGTATCTGGAAAAGGTGAATTAAGATGGGAAGGTAGACACTAAACTGTTCTTCATCTTCATCAAGAAATGAATAAAAGGAGATGCACTCTCATTTTAATGTCTTCTTGCTTGCTGATTGTAGATGTAGTTTAACCAAAATTCTCATGTATCTGCTATTAGGATGAACTTCCATTTAAACTGTAAGCCAAGACAAAGACCTCCTTCTTAGTTACCGTGTTAGGTTAGTTTGTCCTAGCAGTGTACCTAATATATAAAAATGGTATCAAGAAGTGGCAGAAAATGTCATGATGTATCTAATTACATTGTTCGTATCTCTTGGAAACTAATTTGATGGAGGAATGTGAAAGAGTTTGGATATTTTGGATAAAAATCCCTTTAACACCGTAAGCAGAGTTTAACTGGCCATGTTGGTAGAAGACAAATATACAGAATGCTGAAAGAAATGAAGATAATGAGGGCTTGGCTTAAGAATTTTCTAAGGGTTTTCTCTCTCCTTCAGTCGAGCAAGATGCCCAAAGGAAAGAAGGCCAAGGGGAAGAAGGTGGCCCCAGCTTCCACCATCATCAAGAAATGGAAGGCCAAAAATATGGTCAATCTTTTGTTTGAGAAAAGGTCCAAAAACTTCAGCATTGGGCAGGACATCCAGTCCAAAGGAGATGTAACACGCATCATCAAATGCCCCCCTCCCCCATCAGGTTGCAGCAGCAAGGAGCCATCCTCTATAAGCAGCTCAAAGTCCCTCCTGCCATTAACCAGTTCACCCAGGACCTGGATAAGCAAACAGCTACTCAGCTGCTTAAGCTTTCCCACAAGTGCAGGTCAGAGACAAACAAGAGAAGCAAAGACTACTGGACCATGCTGAGAAGAAAGCTGCAGGCAAAGAGGATGTCCCAACTAAGAGACCACATGTGCTCTGAGCAGGAGTCAATACAGTCACCACCTTGGTGAAGAACAAGAAGGCTCAGCTAGTAGTAGTGGTTTCCCGCCTTCCTTGTGTCAAAAGATGGGGATGCCCTACTGAATTATCCAGTGAAAGTCCAGGCTGGGGTGCCTGGTCCACAGTAAGACATGAAGCACTATTGCCTTCACACCGGTTAACTCGGAAAACAAGACGCTCTGGCTAAGCTGGTGGAAGCTATTAAGACTAATTATAATGACAGATATAAGGAGATCCACTGCCACAGGGGAGGCAATGTCCTGGGTCCTAAGACTCCGGCTCACATTGCCAAGCTGGAAAAAGGCAGAGGCTAAAGAACGTGCCACTAAACTGGGTGAAATGTACACTAAGTTTTCTGTACATAAATATAATTACAAAATTAATCTTCCAAAAGAGAGAATTTTCTAAGGGGCATAGGATTCTGTTGAGAACTGGGCTAAGGGGCCCATCCCTGATATATTCTGGCACAGAATATGGCTGCATTCTGCCCATGTACTGATAAGTGGAGTGGGAATGTTAGAAACACAGGTAGTGGATTAATTTGTTTGATAAACGAAATTTCAAGACAGGCTGTGGCTAGCTATTGCTTCCTGCACATATATA
Organism: Mus pahari; assembly: GCF_900095145.1. Classification (NCBI taxonomy): domain Eukaryota; kingdom Metazoa; phylum Chordata; class Mammalia; order Rodentia; family Muridae; genus Mus; species Mus pahari. The sequence continues at coordinate 39,569,460 of NC_034610.1, read as the reverse complement.
TTAATATCTACCATTGATAGTTTCAGAGAGATTCTAAGTTCAGGCTGTGGGAAGCAGGGGCAGAGTTCATGGAAAGAACCCTTTGAGAGGTGGTTTCATGAAGCTCTAAAGGAGAAAGGTAAAGTTTAATGGAGTCCCCCAGATGTTAGTAATGCCTAGAATATAGGATGTCCATCCTCCAAGAAAAGATAGTGAGTAGGTTGGAGAATCTCCAAGCAAAGCTATGTATATTGCTGGTGGCTGAACTGGAGGGATGAGACTAACAGAGGCTGACCATAATACTGTGGGATTTTTGTTTGCTCTGGTGATTTCAGACCTTTTCCCCTGTCCTTATTCTTATGCATCTTTTCTTTGCCTTTAGAAGAAGTTTTTTTTTTTTTTTTTTTTTTTTTTTTTTTTTTTTTTTTTTTTTCTATGTTTTAGTATGTTGGGACTTTTTATACCTTTTTTTTTTTTTTTTATTGTAGGAGCTCACTGTAAAGTGATTGACTTGAGTCTTGAATTTCAGATTACCTAAAAGACTAGATTCTGAATGTTAAAATTTTCCCAATTACAGTGTCTGGAGTCAGAAGACTCGTCCCATATGTGCACAGCAGGATTGAATGGGTCAAGGTTCTAGATTCAGTGAAATAGGGAAAGGGAGTTTGCCTCCCCCCCCCCTCTCTCTCTCTCCTTCCTGGCTAGAAACATGTTGACCAGAAGCCACACACTCCTACTCCTATGTCCTCCTCTCTGTCATCATGACTGCCCCATCTAACTTAGGCCAAAGTAAATGTTCCTTTTCCTTTTCCTGCTTTAATTTAGTTACAGGTTTCTGTTCCAGAAGCATGTGTGCGACAAACACAGTAACCTCCCCAAATATAGAAGAGGAGAAATTCACATACTTGTGACTATAAATATGGCCATATATGTTTCTTCACATCGATGTTCATTTGTATATTTAAAACTTCCTTAGTAAGTATCCAGAATAGGAAGCAAATACCTTCCCTATACTTTGGAAATTTTTCCAGAAAAGTATTAAAATGAAGTTGCTGGGGAGAGGATTCTTGGAACCTCTTGTTTACAGCTAAATTAGACAGGCATTATGAATCATCTCAGGGCTCAAAATATAACTAATATCTGAAGGAGATATTGGATAATCTAGTGAGACAAGGTTGTTAAACAGTCGTATCTGTTCTAAAGTTCACTATTTATTTTCAGGTATATCTTCAATTGTAGAACATCCAGATGGTGTATACTAAGATTTGAAGAGTATTAAATATCAGAAGAGCTCATAAACAGTGATCTAATACTATAAGGAAAATTCTGTAAACAAGATAAATAAAGAGGACCCAATTCTCCTTTAAAAATATTTGGCTATGAGTTAAGAATTGTTAAATTGTGCTGAGAATGTTAATGTTAATTATAGATCCTTATTGCAAGCTCACTTTAAAAACTATGTTTTCTTTAATTAAGCTAAGCTGTTAGAGACTACTCAATTTGATCCTTTCATTTACAGCTGCCAGACACTGCCTTGTGCCCAACTGCTTTGGCAGAATACTGTCAACCTAAGAATGTTTTCTAATAGCAACCTGCTGAGTGACACTGTGGCAAACTGGCTACTTTGAGTCTTTCAGGGATATTTATCATGAAGAATATGCCCGATGTAAGTGACTTTCTAACCATAGTGTGGCTGAAGCCACAGACTGTTCAAAATGGCTCCAGGAAATTTTACCAGACTAGAAAGACTATACTTCTAAATGGACAAACATTGATGAACTGGAAATGGGTTAGTTGCCCTGTAGTACTTTTCAATCAATATTGCTGGGAGAATCACTCAGTTATAGGGACTCAGTAAAAAGCCGATGTTTAGCACAATATTAATCTTCAAATTAATCCTTATAAAAGTCTTGTGATTGATAGATTTGGAACCTACACTGTGATAGATGGAATTTTAATCTGAACACAAACTATCCAGAGTCCTTTTCCTTCCTCTATAAACATACCATTCTGTCTTGATACATGAGTCTGGGAGGCTTCTCCTCCAGGCAGTGGCATACATACCTGTGCTATAACATCAGGCATAAGTAAGTGCTCCTCTAAAATGGCCAGCTTCTTACTTGTGGTCTTTATTATAGCTACAACAGTAGATGCCAAGTATGACTTGCAGCAATAAGGACAACTCAGTAGAAAAGTTCAAAAAGTTATCAGCTGTGAGTCCAAATACCAGAAAACAAGATATTACTAACAGTGTGGAAGATGAGTTTGAGTTAACAAGCACAGAACCTAAAAGAAGCCACTAGAAGGATATTGGAGGAATTCAGAAGGCTAAAGAGAAAAGACAGCTTGAGTATGGAATACAGAGACTGTATGAAGGTCACAAGGGAGAATCTGAGACTCCAAGGACAGCAAGCCTGGAGACTCAGATCTCTACAGACCTTATTCCAGAATAAGCACTGGCATTGGTGCTCCTACTGTGAGTAGGCTTCAGCCATGAGCTCCCAACAAATAAGTGGATTTAAGAGCTTGGAATCCTAAATGTGTGATTCACCTGTCTTAAGTCTGAAAGCCTCTGGATTTGGGAGCTTCCGCCCACAAAGGACTCAGGGCCATCAATACTAAGGATTCTGTGACTTTTCTATGATTTATCACTGGATAGCATAACAACTCCCCACAAATTGTAGTGCATGGACTGAAACCTGCTCTAGGTTTTGTATGCTTTGTCCATGTAAGAGACTAAAAAGAGAATCTGATTTTTTTTTTTTAGCCTTTGTGCCTTCATTAAATTTTATAGATGCGAGATGTCTACACCTATAACAATGGAAATAAAATTACATGAGATGAAAGAATGAAATGTACAAAAGGAAAAAGTGAAAAATATCTAGTTTAGTGCTACAGTGCAGAATACTTCCTCATGCATCACATGTTGTCAAAAATAAAACACATAATTAAGGACATTAGGAAACTTATTCAAGGATACTAAATATGCAATAGAAAAGATACATGGCTTCATATTTTTGGATATAGTGATGATTCACTGGTACATATAGTGATGATTCACAGGTATATATATATATATATGCAAAACAAAACAGAAGTTTGCAAATAAAGAGTTCACTTCAAGCCAGGCTGTGGTGGCTCTCGCTTTTATTCCCAGGACTTGGAAGTCAGGGACAGCCAGATTTCTGAGTTTGAAGCCAACCTGGTCTAAAGAGTGAACTCCAGGACAGCCAGTGCTACACAGAGAAACCCTGTCTCAAAAACAAAAAACAAAAAACAAGAGTTCATAGAAGCTATGTTACTTATACCTAGGGCTAAATTCTATTATGTGGCAATGCTTAGTAGTTGGATAAAGATTTACTACATATTCCTGACTATAATAAAAGACAAAATATTTGATTCTTGGACTAGTTCAAGTGGTCCACTCTATAAAGAAATATTTTCTAGTCTGATTATAAATTTTTATCATAAATACTTATCAATACACAATATATTAAAATATAATTGATGTGGAACCATAGAAACACTTATCTAATTTACAAAGTAAACATTTATTTTCAATCTTGTGAATATACTTCATAGTTATTAATATCAATTACTATATACATGTATATAGTGCTCTCCTGAGGTAAAGATAATAGGATATATATATATATATATATATATATATATATATATATACATATGCATATATTTTCACACACACTGATGTATTCATGAAGAAATGAATATCTGTTATAAACATGAACACACATGCATATATTAGTAAAGAGATTTAAATGTATATATGCACAGATACATGCATCTGTGAGATTTATTAGTAATTAGCTCACTCAATCATTTACCTACACCACTAGTTCTCAGATCCTTCCAATGCTGAGCTCCTTTAATATAGTTCTTCATGTTGAGGTGTTTGCCTCCCACTAAATCATTTCACTGATACTTCATAGCTGCAATTTTGCTACTATTATAAATCACAATGTAACTATCAGATATGCAGAATATCTGATATGCAACCCTTATGAAAGAGTCATTCAACTGCAAAGGGGTTGTGATCTAAAGACTGAGAATCTCTTACCTACACAGTGCAGAACTAGTAAGGTCAGTGGGATAATTTGGTCTTACAGGAGATGAGAACAGGAGGAGACCAGAGTGTAAATGTTAGTACAGGTTCAACACAGATGCTCTGGGCATCAACACTGTTGGGACTAGAACAATGACATAACTCATGTTTGAAGGCTCGTGATCCTTCATTAAGTACTAACATCAAGTGAAGGAGAACATGAATGGTCCAGTTAAAACTGTGGAGCATTTGACTGCCCTCTGCATCTGACTGTTAGTTCCTGAAGACAGCAGGGAATGACCATGTGAACTGGCAAACACTATCACCTGTATTCAACTGGAGGTTTAGACTTTATTCTCTCTGTGAATACCTGCAGAACAATGTCCCAAAATAGAGTTTACCATCTGCCCAAGTAACACTTCTCTCACCCAAGTTGGTACATAAATTTCAAAATCAGATTTTGTCAGATATAAATCACTTCAGAAAATGAAGTGAATTCAATGAGTGGGTATGTGAAAAATGAGCAGAACTAACTTACTGGGAAATATAAAATGGTAAACACCTATTTTATAATATAAGTTTATTTGAAAATTTATTTAGTCTGAGCTAAAACAATTATGAACTTACATTGACTAAGTTTTTTACAATAATGTCATTCAACAATAAAATCATAAGCCTTATTTTTCCTATATAATATAGTAAATAGTTTTCAAACATCGGGTACCATAGCCACAAGTCGTAAAGTTTGGTTAGAGGCCATGGATATATAATAACTAATTTTAGTACATTCACTCATTATAGATACACAGTTGGTATACTGAAGCAAATGAGGCAGAGTTGCCTTAAGGTGAATGAATAAAAATAAAGAATAAACAAAATCAGTCTTAATTAACCAGATTTATCCTGCTGCTTGCTGCTGTAATTCTGAGTCTTCTAGATTTGAAGTGACAGATTAATTGAAAAATTAGATAAATGTTGAATATTAGGTTGGAATAATGAGCAGCTAAAATATTTAGAATATTAAGATTTGTCCTGAAGGCTATCAGTATCGATTTATCTTTAGAATCATATAATTACATCTTGCCAAAAAGCAGATGCAATTTCTTTCTAAAATTTTTCTGTGTAAAGAGAAGATGATATATGTGATCTTTGAGTTGGACTCTAGTAGAGTAGAAGTAGAGTAATTATTTCCATATAAGTTAATAAGTTTAGATTGTCACTAGAAATTTTTAGTACTCTGTTTACTAATTTGCGAGGAATTATAAGAATATTTAGTATAATAATCTTAATGGTGTCATGAAAATACATATTTGAATATTCAAGTGAATTATCTAATTACATGGGATCATATGTTTCTCTTTATTATATTTTATGTATCTTCATAAGTGAACTGTTTTTATGTAGAAAATTGCTCCCTAAGCTCAGGTATTTCTTTATTTTAACCTTTCCTTCAATATTCATAAGAACGTGTCTGATGTTTTAATCAAATTCAATTCAAATATCTAAACTTCAACTTCTCTCCTATGTCTCCAATTAAACTTTCTTTTCTCTCTCTCTCTCCCTCCGTCCCTCCTTCCCCCTCCCCCTCTCTTTCTTCCTATCTCTGCCTCTATCTCTCTTATACTACTCACTGGAGGTATTTAGTATTCCATGTATATGCATGGGTAAATAGGATCATCTATTGTACCCTGGTTAATCTTGCAAAGTCCTCATTATTGAGAACAACTGAATTTCCATACCCAACAACCATCAGTTAGCTATACCTTATCAAATAGGTGCTGAACCTCATGAGCCCCTCCTTCATATCAGGGATACAAAGTCTTGCACATATAGTCCCAAGCTCTGTAGATTCATGTGTGCAAAATAAATTCCATGTCTGCCGACACTTACTGTCTCTGTTAGAGCCTTTCTGTCTCCTCCTTCATGACAATCCCTGAATATTGCAGAGTGGGACATGAGACAGATATTTCATTTAGAACTGATTGCTTCACAACTCTTATTCTATATATGATGACAATATGATTCTTTATATTAATCTCCATCTACTACCAAAAAATTATCTGAAGATGGTAGAAAGATACACTATTTTTGACACAAAAGACAAGAATTTAGGGGTAGTGGATTAGGTTCTTCCCTATAGCGTTTGACTTAAGTGAGATTCTCCTTTTGAACTCCATACAAGGCTTGCACTCTATCTGGTGAACCCTACCTGAAATGAAAGCATAACATTCATACTTCTATTGCACCAATAAGCAGGTCCATCTAGGTCAGTTTGTATTATATAGCTCACTGAGATCATAACTGGAGTGTTGTTAACATTTTACCATGCACAGAACCTTCCAGTACTATGAAAGGCAACTAGAAGTGATGAAAATTCCAGGCATGTACTAGCTGAATTTCTTCATATCTGGTGACTCAGAAATGCTGCACTTTCATCAATAGGTGTCTTACATCCATTTTTTGGGAAGTAACAAATAGCAAAGGAAACAGCTTGTAGTATTTAAATGAGGAAAAGTTAAGGGGACCCTGATAAACAGTACTAAGAAGGGTAACCACACTTGGTACTAGGGTTTTTATTTGATAGTATATGCTGTCTATAAATGACATTCTTGACTATCCCTGACCTCAATAGTATGAGGTAACACCATTAAATCAAAATGCATATATTTTAGGAAGAGTCTATAGTAGTGCTTGATTTATGTAAATGTTTTCAAAGGTCTCTATTTTTAGTTCTTTCCCAATACTCCTTTCTTTACCCTGCCTTCCAATATTGCATCCATTTAATCCTTCCTTGTCTTTTATTTTCCTATTTTCATGTCATTTTTGTTCTATCCCTTCCATTGAATACCCACCACATGGTTTCTTAGTAGTTTCTTGTGTGCTGGGGTACTCCAATTTAAACATGTTCTCAATTCTAAATGAGTTGAAACTACCATTCACATATAATGAAGAACATGCAACATTTCTTTCTTGCTCTGCATTACCTTACTAATAGTTATTTCCTGCTTATTCTATTTATACAATTTTTCATAATTTATCTTTGCACTTGTATAATTTTCCTTTGCATAAATACACTATAATATATGAGCCCATAAGTTGATGAATATCTAAGATATTTTATTTTCCTAACTATTATAAATGTCACAGCAATGAACAGGTGTGAGCAGGCACCTCTACCGTAGGATTTAGAATGCTTTTGAAATATTCCCAGGAGTGTTATAGCTGGATCATACAGTAAATCTATTTCCAGGTTTTTGAGAAAAATTTACAATGTTTTCATAGCACCTGTACCAGTTTGTACTCTAATCAACAGTAATAAATGTTCCTCTTTTCCCATATCCATAGGAACATTTGGTGTTATTTTCAAAGGTCTTAATTATTAAGTATCCCTCCCAATGCTTCCTCTTTACCTTGTCTACTAATCTCTTATCCATTTAACTGTTCCTAACTCAATCATCTGGTGTTCCACTGTTAGCCATTATTCTAGGGTAAGATGAAAATGGAAAGTAGTATTAATTTGTGTTCCCTTAACCACTAAGGATATCAAGCAGTTTAAATTGTGTCTTAGCCAACTTTTGTCTTTCCTTTTTCTTTTTTAGAACTCTTTGTCTAGTTCTGTGCCTCATTATGTTTTTTTTTATTTTTTAACTTTTTATTGATTCTTTGTGCATGTCACATCGTTCATGCCAATCCCACTCATGTCCCTGTCTTTCCATATCTGCCATCCACCCTTTCAACATGCTTCCCCAAACAAACAAACAAACAAACAAACAAAAAGTAAAATCTTTCTATGGAAGCTACTGTGCCTCATGATGCATCACCTAGTATACTCTTTTTTATAAACAGCTTCACTTGCTATCTTCACCACAGTGAGTCATTGGTCTGGTGTGACGCTGCTGCCTTCTGTCACCCTTTCGATATGGAATCTTCACCCAGATTTGTCTCATAAATCCTCTTGTTGCCTTGTTCCATGGGGATCCTGCAGCTTTAGTTCTGCAAGAGCAGTCCCTTCACTTGTTCCAGAAGGTCAGAGGTGGGGTGGATGATGGGGTAAACTAACTCAAAGTCCTGGGGTCTAGGTAGGCTTGTGTGGGAGCTGAGTTGGCCTGCTCACAAGCTTTCCTACATCCACACCACCAGAGGCAGCTAATGTGAGGAACAGTGTGAACACTTCTATATGCAGCAGCTGCCTAGGGGCAGGGCAGCTTTGCAGAGCCCAAGCCATCAGGCCCAGCTGCCCTGCTCTTATACCCTCTAGGCCAGCTCACCTGAGCATCCTCCACCAGGACCAGTTGTACTGTGTAACCCATTCCCCAGTTTTTAATGAGACTGTTTTTTGAAGTTGTTCCTTGTTACTGTTCTTGGTTTGTTTCTTTGGTTTTTGTTTGTTTGGTTGGTTGGTTTTTTTTGGAATATTCTATACAGTAACTCTGTCACATAGCTTCCTGGTAATCATGGATGGTTTTTGCATATTCAATTCCAGTATTACGCCATGTTAACAAAATCTGTTTAGAAAATGTAAACATTCCAAGTCTTCTTTAAAAAAAAATTATTGAAATAATCAATTAAAATGAAAAACACAACATGTAGCCTCTGTTAACTATAATAAATATTTAGATTTCACCTACTTTGCATACTTGGATTGGAGGAACATTTTTCCACGGTAAGTTTGGAAATAAATAAAATTGGGAAAAATTTGATTGTATCATCACTGTTTGAAGCTGCAATAATGAATTTGTCTGTAATAAAGTACAGGCAGAACAAGATTATATTTTCTCTTAAACAGTAGTTACCCCAGTCAGACATGTTAAACTGAATATATGCATATATATTTTTTAAAATATCCAACTTTTACTTTCCAGTAGTGTCAATTGCTATGTACCCTAATATTTAGAACATTACCAATTGTAAAACGCAAGTCAATCTAATATTCAAATTTGGTGAATTTCATAATTTTTACTTGAATTCATCTGGTTTTCTGTCAAACTCCAGATCCACAGTCTTCTGGCGATCAGGATCATTGATCAGTGTGCAATTATCTCTTTATCATTTGCTGCTAGCTAATTATTGCTAATGCTACTCTACTAATGAGTTCACGGAAGTGTAATAATGTTCCCTCACATCAACATTTCAAAACCAAGGTATGATTTATATAAAACTTTAGCGTTCCCATTCCTGTTGGTGAATGCTAGGACATTTTAATAATATAAAGGCAATAAGACTGATGAAAGATAAAATAATGGGACAATACGATATTAAATGTCAACCAAAATGCTACATTATCTAGTTTTAAATTTTTAAAAAGGCCAAGAGTGGCGTGACAATAACAAGTGTTTGAAAATAGCTTTGTAATTTATGAACTTGTGTAACACTGCTATCTGAAAAATAGTTTGTAAAATAGAGGCAAGTATTTGTGGCTATTTCAAGGAAGGTACATATAAATATAATATATATATATATATATATATATATATATATATATATATTATAAGTAAATATATATTTAAAGTTAATTTTTTTCTGGATATCAGAAACAATGTAACAAATCACATTTAATGTGCTTAATTCTTGGGCTAAGACTTCACTGTAGTGGTCTTTCTTATATTGTCTTTTTCTCCTAGTCTCTGGAAACTTTATATTTATTTTTTCATCAAACACACATGCAGTTTTATCTCAAGTTCTCTTCTTTAGCTGTGGAAATTCCTCCACATTGGGAGCAATTGTCTTTGCTACCACCCTGTCTTAGTCACAGGGTTTCTATTCCTGCACAAACATCATGACCAAGAAGCAAGTTGGGGAGGAAAGGGTTTATTCGGCTTACATTTCCACACTGCTGTTGATCACCAAAAGGATGCAGGACTGGAACTCAAGCAGGTCAGGAAGCAGGAGCTGATGCAGAGGCCATGGAGGGATGTTTTTTACTTGCTTGGCTCCCCTGGCTTGCTCAGTCTTCTCTCTTATAGAACCAAGACTACCAGCCCAGGGATGGCACTACCCACAAGGGGCCCTTCCCCCTTGATCACTAATTGAGAAAATACTTTACAGCTGGATCTCATGTAGGCATTTCCTCAACTAAAGCTCCTTTCTCTGTGATAACTCCTGCTGTGTCAAGTTGACACAAAACTATCCAGTACACACCCCAATGACTTCAATACACAGAGAACTTGAAAACCACAAGAACAAAAACCAGACAACATACAGGTCCACACAGGCATTGTCTACGTTCATTGTTGGTTTTTCTGATGTATTAGTCTCCCTTGGAAATAATTTACACTCACTTTAAAATTATATGTGGTACCATTTCCCTTTTCCTTGTGAAATAGGTCTATAAGACTCTAATAATCACTACTACTCTGGTGTATGTCTCAGTAACAACTCTGTACTTTAGGTTTATGAATGGCCTACGCATGGCAAAGACTAGAGGGTTTTAAATTTTAAATGGATATAATTTTCATAATCTGCTCATGCAATGTTGGGAAGGTTGTTCTGGCTTCAGTTATAAATGGCCACCTTATTGAGGCTCATGTTTTGAGTGCCCGTGGTTTCTACCAACACTGTTCTCTTATGGACTCATAGAGTCTTCGGAGGCCATGTGAAGTAGGCAAAAGAGGTACGACTCTGCACTTCCTTTTTGAATTCCTGGTCCCAGCTGTTGTCTTACTTGTTGTCCAACATGTTGTGAATAAGCATTCTTTAGGGAGTGTCATCCTCACCAGCGTTAATTTTTCCCTCTTACAAAATGAGCCATTGATCTTCAGCCAGGAAGCAGATCTGAATTCCAGAGCCCTGTGCTCCTTCCCCAACAGAGGAGCAGTGGCCACCAGAGACTGCTCTAACCTCCAGAGCAGGTAAGTGTCATCTTGGATCCCAGGTCCCTCAGAGACCAGTATGCGCAGGAGAGCCTGCTGGCTGCAGAAGCAACATAGGCTCTGGGACAGGCCCCATATCTGGCCTTCATCTTCAGCCAGGAAGCAGATCTGAGCTCCACACATCTGCTCTCCTCCCCCATCTGAGGAGAGGAGGCCTGTAGAGAGTACTCTGATCACTGAGACTCAGGAGAAAGTTGGACTCCCAGGAGTGCTGACAAAGGCTAACAGAATCAAAGGAGGAACAAGCTCCAGCCAGAGACAGCTAGAACATCTAACACCAGAGATTACCAGATGGCAAAAGGCAAAAGTAAGAATCTTACCAACAGAAACCAAGACCACTCACCATCATCAGAACCCAGCATTCTCACCATAGCGAGTCCTGGATACCCCAACACACCTGAAAAGAAAGATTAAGATTTAAAATCATGTCTGCTGTTGCTGGTAGGGGATTTAAAGATGGAAAATTATAACTAACTTAAAGAAATACAGGAGAACACGGCTAAACAGGTAGAAGGCCTTAAAGAGGAAGCACAAAAATCCCTTAAAGAATTACAGGAAAACACAACCAAACAGGTGATGGAATTGAACAAAATCATCCAAGATCTAAAAATGGAAGTAGAAACAATAAAGAAAACCCAGAGGGAGACAACTCTGGAGATAGAAAC
>NC_034610.1:39555989-39557171 GCF_900095145.1 Mus pahari | reverse complement strand
AAACAGGACCCCACATTTTGCTGCTTAGAATAAACCCACCTCAGGGAAAAAGACAGACAGTACCTCAGAATGAAAGGCTAGAAAACAATTTTCCAAGAAAATGGTCCCAAGAAACAAGCTGGAGTAGCCATTCTAACATCGAATAANATCTACTTCCAACCCAAAGTTATCAAAAAGACAAGGAAGGGCACTTCATACTCATCAAAGTTAAAATCCATCAAGATGAACTCTCAATCCTGAATATCTATGCTCCAAATGCAAGGGTAACCACAGTCATTAAAGAAACTTTATTAAAGTTCAAAGCATACATTGCATCTCACACAATAATAGTGAGCGACTAAAACACCTCACTTTATCAATGGACAGATCCTAGGAACAGAAACTAAACAGAGACACATTGAAACTAATCCTGATTTAACTTTGGTACCTTGTATCTGTCTAGGAATTTGTCCATTTCATCCAGGTTTTTCAGTTTTGTAGAGTATACCCTTTTATAGTAGGATCTGATGATGTTTTGGATTTCCTCAGGATCTGTTGTTATATCTCCCTTTTCATTTCTGATTTTGCTATTTAGAATACTGTCCCTGTGCCCTCTAGTTAGTCTGGCAAAGGGTTTATCTATCTTGTTGATTTTCTCAAAGAACCAGCTCCTGGTTTGGTTAATTCTTTGAACAGTTCTTTTTGTTTCCACTTGGTTGATTTCAGCCCTAAGTTTAATTATTTCCTACCTTCTACTCCTCTTAGGTAAATTTGCTTCTCAACTGAGGACTACCGAAAGGCTGAGAAGCACCCGAAAGAAATGTTCAACATCCTTAATCATGAGGGAAATTGTTGCCTCCCCCAGCCTTGAAGCAGGCTGATTCAGACCTTGTTCCCACTAAGCAAGGGACCACCTGAGGTGGAACCTTCAGATTTGACTTAGCAGGTTCTATTGTTCTACACCTCCAACTGCTCTCCTACAAAACATCATCCTAACTGCTGAGACCCTTGAGGTTTTCCAGAGACAGCATCCTGCAGATCACCTACAGGCTGGTGACAGGCACCAAGAAGAGAGTGGCTGGGGGAATCTTTATAAGCTCAGAATCTTAGTAAACTTGCAGGCTTTGATCAGACAAGTTGTATAAGCCTCCTTCCTTTAGGCCATCTAATTTCTTTCAGCACCAGCCCGCCTTTCAGGAGTAC
>NC_034610.1:39507427-39555104 GCF_900095145.1 Mus pahari | reverse complement strand
CTATTGGATGGAACATAGGGCCCCCAATGGAGGAAATAGAGAAAGTATCCAATTAGCTGAAGGGGCCTGCAACCCTATAGGTGGAACAACAGTATGAACTAACCAGTAGCTCCAGAGCTTGTGTCTCTAGCTGCATATGTAGCAGAAGATGGCCAAGATGTTGGGGTCTCCCAGCTCCTTGTTGCCGCCAAGCCTACCAAGAGGATCCCCAGATCTCCCAGAATGCAGCATCCTTGGACCGCCTACATCAACAGATACTCATCCCCGCCTCAATCCTTGGACCTGCCTATGATCCCTTGCACCCACCTATGATCGGACAGCTGCCAGCAACTCCAAAGACTTAGGAGGAGGGGCTAAAGATCTTTCCATGTATTTAAACAGAGTTCAATTTTTAAAATTCGGATCCTTGATCAGAAACAATTTTGTCTAGGCTTTCATTTTCCTCTTGCACATTCCATTTCAGCCAGCCCGCCTCTCAGGATGAACCCAGATCAGATTAAAGTGAGTTTTGTCAGAAACTCATACCAAGACTGCCATCATTGGGAAGAGAGGCCCATTGGTCTTGCAAATTTTATATGCCCCAGTACAGGGGAACGCCAGGGCTAAGAAGTGGGAGTGGGTGGGTAGGGGGGCATGGCAGTGGGAGGGTATAGGGGACTTTTGGGATAGCATTTTAATGTAAATAAAAAAGATCTAATATAAAATTGAAAAAAATGAGCCATAATTCTATCTTTCATAATTCTATCTTCACTGATGATATAATTCACTAATATGTTTGGTTACAACCCATATCCAGTGCTTATTTTCCTTTAAAATTTGACAAATCATTTTCAACTGTATAATGCTATTACACTAGGTATTGGTTCATCAATGGAAAATAAATCAGTGAAACACTGCATTTCCTTAATTGCTCCTGATTTTAGAATATAAAAATGCTTAAGTGCAAGCTGTGAGGTTATTATTATCAAAGGATAATCTAAATGCCTCAGATCCTATCACACATTATGTTTTCCCAAGTTTTACTGACCATTGAAATTTATAAATGCTTAAATTTAAGATATTCATGATGTTCTGATGTGATTGACATACACATTGTGAATAATTGCTATCTTGGTGTATTGACTCCTTTACATAGCAATTTGTTCATAGTGGAAATATTTGAGAACTACCTAGTATTGTTTTTTAATGATTTGTGAGGTTGAATAGAATAAACTATATTCTATAAAGTGTTATATGAAATCACACTTTTCTAATTGGAATATTAAGTATATTTTTACAATTTCATCATGACAGTACTTAAAAGTTGGGATTGGGAACATTATAAGTTCAAGTCTACCCAGGTTTACATAGTCACCTCAAGATTCACCTTGATTAGACCATGTCTCATAAAACCAAACACCATGGATAAAGCTCATGGTAAAAATCCTTGCTTCCTATGTGCAAAATCCCCGATTCAGTTTCCTACAGTGTAAAACCAAACTAAACCAAAACTCCTTAATGGACACTAAAAACATTACCAGAGAGAAAACTTAAATGTGAATTTTGCTGTTTGGATGAAGTATTTGGATGATCTTTTGGCTCAAAACTCTCTTCTGTTCAATACAACATTCTTTGATTGAGATGATGCTTCTGAAAAATCATCATGGCCGGCATCAACTTGGAAGAAGAGTAGATTTATTTCAGCTTATGCTTCCAAGTACAAGATCATTGCTGGGGGAATTCAGGACCAGAGATCAAAGAAGGAACACAGAGGAAGGAGAAAGGAACTGAACCAGAGACTATGGAGCAAAGTTGATAATTCCAGCTTCTGCTCAACAAATGTTCCTGTATACACCAGGGATATTTGCCTAAAGATGGTGCCATTGAATCCTAACAGTTCTTCACAGATATGTGGATGGACTGCTCTGATCTAGGAAGTTCTTAATTTGAGATTCCCTCTTCCTAGATGACTAGGTTGTGTCAACTTGACAGTCATGGCAAACTAGCACAGGTCATTCCTTCTCATCTTGACATAAACATACCACTGTTAAGCAACACTTTTTTTCCCTGTCTTAAATATTTTATGTTAGTTCCATAACAAGAAACGTAGAATAACATAGAAGTCCCACAGTCTTTAAAATAATCCCAACCATTTAAAAGTTAATTTTTTTTTTTTTTAAAGTTCAAAGTCTTTTAACTGTGGCTTACTGTAAAACCAAAACCAAGTTAAATATTTCTCATTCCAAATGTAAGAATGTTGGATTAGAAGCAATTTTATTAAGGCAAACCCAAAATTCCACAAATCAAATCCAAATTCTATAGTTTAATGTCCAACATTTCCGAGTCACCATGTCTGTCTGCACCAAGAGGTTTCAGCCCCTCCATGTCTCCTGCTCTGCCATCTGTAGCATATGGAATGCCTCCAGTAGGCTCAGGCCTACTTCAGTTCACACCTTCCAAAGTCTTTAGTGGATCTCTATGGTCTTTGTCTTCTTACAACAGACTCTGCCCCTACTCTCCATGATTCCTTTGATATTGCAATTTCCCTGGCTTCCGAAGCAGTATCAAAGAGACTGTTGTTATATACTGGCAAGTTTGACTTGTCTCCTATTTTTCAGACCACCACATCTGTGCACAGACCCCATGAAAATACTTCCTAGAAGATTTTATCTCAATGATGCTGATCTCTTCATATATATATATATATATATATATATATATATATATATATATATTAAAGGGACCACATGATTTATATATAAATATATATATAAATCATGTGGTCCCTTTATTTTTAATTATTTTATTTGTTTATATTCCAAATGTTGCCCCCCTTCCTGATTCTTCAACCCAGAATTCTTTACTCAATACCCCTTTTGCCTCTGAGAAGGTGCTCCCCCACTGGCCTCTGTGGGGGTCCCACGTGGCATTAGTATTCGAGTGGGGTTCTCCCATCTGTTCCTATTTATAGTAGACCTCTTGGGAAATATAGGTAGGCTGTGGGATTGCTCAGGAGGGGGGCGTGGTGGACAGCAATGCTGATGCTGATCTCTTAATCACAGCTGATTATATTGGACCAGTAATGCATAGAATTTTCACTATAGGACTGAGGATGTAATATTACTTATAGATAAGTCTTCAGTCCCAAAGAATCAACACAAAATTTTCACAATTCAAAATGTCACAAAAATAATCCCTAGCCTAGTTCCTTGGTTTCTGCTCCTGTCTGAAACTTTGGAAAATGAGGTAGTCACGTGATTAAGGCAAAAGGCTGATGAAATTTCAGGAGCCATGTTTTGCTTGTTCACTCTTACTTTAGCATGATCTTCTAAATTCACACAATTCATTAAACCGTAGATTTTTCAACTCAAAGTGCTAAATACTTTCACAATCCGCTCCCCCTTTGATGACAAATAAATAAATAAATAGATAGATAAATAAATAAATAAAATGGCCAAATCATTCCCAGCAACCCCTTACTACTCTGGCGTCCTTTGTTTTATTTTGTTTCCCTGCTGTTGTGAAGAAGTAACACATGTAAAGCACTTGGGGTGAGAAAATAATTTACTTCCATTTCCAGCTTATAACACATCATTGGATGGAACCAGAGTAGACACTTATAAGCAGAGACCCTGAAGGAATTTTGCGTACTGATATCAAATCTTAGTCCTAGTTTGTTGCTTGCCCAGCTAGCTTTCTTACGTAACTCAAACCCACTTGTCTAGGGATATACTGCCCCCATTGCTCTGGATGTACTTATACCAATTAACAGTTATGAAAATGCCCCCACAAACATGTCCACCAGCACATCCTACCCGAGAGAAATCCTTCAATCGAAGTCCCCTCATCCAATGCAACTGTAGGCTCTGTCAAATCGACAATAAAAATTAAATTCACATGTGGGCTTATGAATTATAGGAGCTTATTGTGTTAGCATGTTTCACCCTTTGACAAGCATGTTATTTCTCCCTTATTTTCCTCTGTCAAGCCACACCTCTCCCTGTCCATCAACCCTTCACGTTTCTTATTTCTCACCCCAAATTCTTCAAATAGATTGACAGTAAAAAACGCTTACTAAAAATTGTAAAGTGGATTTTCGATATTAAAACTTCCCCTATACACAGTAACCAACTTTTCAGATGGACATCAGAGCACATGCCAATTACCAGCAGAAGAACAAGTGGAAAGTTTGAAGAATTCAAGTGTAGTGGAGATTATCGAGTTAAAGCCTGGCTGTGTGTGGTTATCAGCTACTGGAAGCTCAATCTCTCATTTCTTTGCTGTGTCAATCCATACATCTGTGCAGTCAAAATGATTCATCTTTGTGTTGGACAAGCAGGTTTCATTGCAGCAGCTGCTGCAATTCATGCCTGCACGGCTTCTCCAGGCTCTAGATTCTAAGCGGCTAGCAAGCAGAACCAGACTGGAAGGGGACGGACGTAAACAGAACACAGCCTACAAGTTATTATTGTTTTTTTTTTAATCTCTTTTCGAAAGTACAGATGAAATTTAGCTGCTAGGGCATTGCTCAGTCCCCCCACCATCTCAACGGGTTCATACTGTGTAAATATTGTGATCTTAATAAATAAATACTGAAGCACAGCTGGCGCCGGCAAGATATCGCTGTTTGGTTGCTGTGGCCCTGTTATCACCAGTGGGTGTTGCTAATTATTCTCAGAACTGAGGCTCTGGCATACTAGGGGAAAAGGAATGCAGAGGAAAGTCAACAGAGGTTGAAACAAAAAATAAAACATTGTTTGTTTCAGACCATTGCAAGGGCATTCCATCCTTATGAAAACCAGAGATACACAGAGTACAGGTATGTGAGTTGCTTTTCTCGGTAAAAAATGATTTACCAACACTATTTATTTCCCAGCTTGTTGATATTGCAGCTGATTAAAATTCACACCACTTGTTTGTAAGAGCAAGAGGAGGTAATTGGGGTGTTGAAAGGACAGCACTGGGAGCCTGCAATTCTTAAAAGAAAGAGCAAAGAGGGAGGGTATTAAGCAAAGACGGAGGGTATTGAGCAAAGAAGGAGGGTATATTTGTCTTTCTCCTTGCTTTTCTGACATGTTTGTTAATGACCTACCTTTGAACATTATGCACCAAAATAAATAAATAAATAAATAAATAAATAAAAGTTCATTGTGTATAACTATCTTGATTTGAAAAATCACATGCTCTTTAGAGGAATTTTCAAACAGAGAGAAACTGCATATGAACGACGACTCGCCTTTCTGGAAAATGGTGTGGTTAATTTTTAATTGTTAGCCACTAGTGACCTCAGCACCCCTCCCACTTGAGTAGAGCTGGCTCATCACATTGTCACAGCCTTTTAAGTAATGCTGTTTGACTTTAAGCAGATAGATAAGCAGAGATAGCCCTGTTAAGTGGCATCTTCCTGGTTTTCTCTGTCAGGATTGAAGATCTCATTCTCCTGGCATGCTCTCCATATTTGCTTACTTGTCTGCACAGACAACTTACCTCAGAAAAGGCAAACTGCTGTTAGTTAGATTCTTCTCGACTCCTTCCACTGTTTCCTCTGGTCATGCCTTGGCTCCTCATGTTCAACTACTTCACACACCTCTTCCTTGTTTAAAATTCATTTAGATTCTAAGGTAAAATGGAATGGAGCCAGTTATTGTTGGGGTTCTCTATGGAGCACCTGTGCCCCTGAATGCCTATTACGAGACTGGAGATAGTTGGCAATACTCTGTTGCTTTATTCAAGAAATCCTCAGTGGAGGGAATTTGGAGGCTTTTCCAGTGTAAGGAAGAAAAACCCGCAAAGATTACTAAATCTGTCATGAAAATTATAGTTGGTATTGTATGTGTGGCTGAAAGGTATACCAATTTCACAGTTCTTATCCTTGATGCTGTTTTGCAACAAAAATCACTTTCCATATTATTCTGCATCCAAAATAAACATTTAAGCCAGAGAATCAGGAGACTATTGTTGGAAAGGAGATCGCATTTGTTTTTGATTCATTCAATCTGAAGATGGTTTCTACAGCTGCCAGCTCAAGTCACTAGATTAGTAATGTGATGCTCATTTCAACTGAACAGGAAGAGAAGCATTTTCAGTAATTGTATCTTGCATGGTTTTAAGGTATAAAAATCATGGATGCCAGGGGACAATTAAAACAGAAAGATAGCTAACCTCATTCTGTTAATGAACTTATAATCACAGCATGTGTTATTTCAGTGAAGCCAACAGTTTTTGCTCATCTAACTTCAAGTTAGATTGTCACAAAAATTCAAGTTATAGATCTTCTAAATTTCTATCTAGGTCTTGACATCCTCTTCTTTGAGATTCACTGTCTTGATTCCCTCTGGATTGTTCTCTCTCTGAACACATTTGATTGTTTGCTTAATTCAAACAAATTAAACCACTAGCTTTTACATGGAGGCACTGGATCTCCCTGAGCCACAAGACAGCCTTTTTCTGAGGCACAGGTTTGAAAATGATTTAGACTTATTCTACAACCAATGCTTCCTAACTCCGCCATCGTCTCCAAAATTGGCCTGGTAACGACCTGACGGTTTCTGTTTTGTTTACAAGATAGAAATTCCATTACATCCCAAAGGCTTCTCAAATTCGTTATTTCTAAGTTTTCTCGTGATAGCAAATCTTTGTTCATCTGTCTCCCCTCTTAGAGTTATATTCTTGCCCTCGTATATGGAGTCAAGTCTTGTATATGAGTTTTCCTTAGGACAATCATCTTTCACTGATTGCTTCCACTATTTCCACAAAAAAAAAAAAAAATCATTCCTACATTTCCCTGCAAATCTTAAATTTATTTAACATTTGAGTTCCTGTTGTTTTTAATCCCGGCCCTCCCTTCCCTACGTCTCAATCCCCCTTTTGAATCTCAGTTAACAAGTTCAACAGAGTTAAAGTAGACTCGCCATCACCCCTGAATTCCTAGTGCCAAAAGGGGGATATAAAGTGAAGTGATTACTGGCTTTGTAGAAATAAGGGTTCTGCCATCTACTCTTTTGGTTTTGCAGAACCTACTGGTCAGTCTATCGGAGCCTTTCACTTCCGTATTTGTAGCTTACTCTGAGGCTTCCAAAAGGCTTAGTCATTCAGTTAGCATCACATCTGCCCATTTACTCATGATGGTTGTGTGCATAGTAAAGGGGAACTAGTGATGAGCATAATGATAGCCACATTCCTACCATTTGATTTGGGCCTGATATATTTAATAATGCTCCAATATTCAACTAAGGACTTTCTGTGTATCTTTGTCTTTGAAGATCACTTAATTTATAGCCATATAAGATGAAGGAGAAAGGATAGCAAAAAGCACCCTTAGTGTCTTGTCTTATTTTTCTTTTTCAATTTTGTTGATATATATATATATATATATATATATATATATATATATATATATATAATTTATGAGTTTCACATTGTTCATCCCAATCTTGATTATCCTGCTGTCCACTAATATACACTCTTCAGCATTGCAACCTCCCCTCCAAAATAAACCACACAAGCTAATAAGCAACAATAGCAACAAAACAACAACAACAACAACAACAACAACAACAAAACAAAGCATAGAAATCATCACATTGTCACATTGTAAATACTTTAGTAAGTCACATTATTTTGTTCTAAAAAAAAAATAACGCATATAAATTGAAGGAATGGAAATCGTATTTTATTTTTATTTAACCACAGCAATCTCTGAGATGAATATACAGAGTAGACTCTGATAAATATTTTAAAAATTTAGGCCTCACTATAACTTACTTTTAGCAATTTTTGCTTTTGATTATATGTAAATTTTATATTCCTGAAGTTATGCCATCTACAAAATGAATGTTGAATGAAAAATGTTTTAGAAGTAGACACATTATGCCTGTGCTTCCGTTAAACAGTGAAAATTTCGTAGAAATCACTGACAAATTTTTGTGTGGTTTCAAGACTACAGACTTAGAATTTACTAATACAACAAGGATATTTGTTTATGTTTTACATATTTACTTTGATTTCTATTAAATGTAGTTCATAGTTAAGTGTGTGTGTGTGTGTGTGTGTGTGTGTGTGTGTGTGTGTGTGTGTGGTAGTTATAAATCCACAGTTTAGTAAAATTATGTCATACAAAAATGTTTAAACACTTTTTTGGAATTCAGAATGAATATGGCCATGATTTTCCATGGTCAGCTTTTATTTTCATGACTTCTGATAGATTAAATTGTTTATATATAAACTATATTTAATCTCCGTCTCCTAGTTATCACATGCTTTTTACTGATGAACACTAACAGACTCAGCCATAAAATGATACATGATGAATTGGAGGCATATTGCTCTCCACGAGATGTGAGTCTTTACACAGGATTCCTCATTATCCACCTGATCAAAGATCATACCTTTTGAAATTTGGAAGACTGACACACCAGCCTCTCGGCTAGTTTTAGGACTCAGTATGCCTAAGGTGCTGAGGCCTTATTTCTGTGCTCTTGGTTTCTATGATGTTAGAAGCTATAACGCAGAAGTGCCTCCAGGGATGTCCCCCGGGGATTCCTTGCATCCTCGTTAGGAGACAGAGCTGCAGACTGGGATAATCTCATGACTGTCAGGAGTGAAGTATGGGTACAGTATACTTCTGAGACATGAAGAAGAGTCTCTGGAGCCACTAATGTGTTTAGAAGAGTTCATGAGTAAACACTATTCTAGTTAATTTCACAAAAAGGCATCTTCATCCTAGGTCATGCATCTCTCAGGACAGTTCTCTCAGAGTGTAACTTTCAGGACTTGGAAGTCTTCTTCTGCCAGTTTTGTGGTCCATTGTAACCTCCTTCCATGCGGCCCCTTCACTGAGGTTAAAGAACCACTGGAGTTTCCAATAGAGGCTCAAAATTGCTCAGTGCCATCAGTAGGCTAAAAATGTTTACATTATTTCTAAATTTTCAATATTTTTGAATGCATTTTTAAGTTATAATTATATTGCTTCCCCTTTTCATCTCCTCTCTTGTTCTCTGCCTAATAGTTTATTTTTCTTTTTGGTTAATATATAAAATAATGCATATTATTACATATAATAATATATTTCTCTTCTCTTGTGTGTGTGGGGGGGTAGAGGGTATATATGCTTTCCTTTTTTCAGTTTCCTTTTGAGAAAGAATCTCACTCTGTAGTGTAGTCTAGGCTATACTAGAACTCTATACAAACGAGCTTAAGTTTCATTTCATTGTGATCCTCTTGACTTACCTATATGTGTGCTGTGAGAACAGGTATGAACCACCATATCTTGACTTAAAGGTAACTATTTTTGTAAAATATTGGAATAGCATGCAGTCATTCTCAAGAGGTAGAGGGCAGGTATGGAAAAAGAACAGAAAAATAAAAACACATCATTTATAAATATTTGCTCTTAATGATACAAAAATTCCCTGTGAATGTGTTCAGTTTTATTTTTCTTTAATAAACTTTTAAAATATTTCCAAAGATGCCTCAGGACTAGAGATGTAGGTGAGTGACCATTTCTTTGCCTAGCATGCACAAAGCCCTAGACTTATCTAGTGAAAAAAAAAAAAAAAAAAGAAAGAAAAAAGAAAATCAAAAGCCCTAACAAATCAAAACATCTATTCCTTCCCTAAACAAATCTATTTTCTTTTCAGTTATTTTACTCTTCATTCTTTATTCTGTACCATAGGACATTTTTTTAATACTTGAACTTTAAAGTCATGATCCTAGAAAATTTTGAACTTTTTGATCAGCCACTGATCTCTTTATTACATGGATACATTAACTGATTAATAATGTGTGTTGTGTGTGCATGCACACGCATGTGTTAGCAATGCATGCATACAGGTGGTTATTCTAGTGTGTGTGTACATACAGAGACAATAGCAGGGCATTGTGTGTCTTTGTCTAACATGTTCTATATTTTCTTGTGCCAACCTAGATAGTAGGTCTAGCAGGTGATCTATCAGGGTCTTCCTATATCTGTCTATTCAACTGATGAGGTTACATATGTATCTACTCATACCTGTTATTTTATAAATTTTTTTGTTTGTGGTTGTTGGTAGTTTGAACTATGATTATTTTGTTGTTATTGTTTTGGGAATAAATGTTTTTGTCTAGTATCTTAGTCATCTCCTAAGGCCCAGTCACAGTCTACATGCTGCATCTGATTCCATGTCTAAATATATCAAAAGGGAATCACGTTTCATTGCTATTATTAGAGTAATTCACATGCAACCACAGATTATTAGATATAATGTAATTGGTAAGGTTGAATGATGTTGCCAAATATGTGTGTGTGAATGAAAGAAGAAAGTGAATGCATGAAGTCCTCATTGGATGTTCACACAAGGCTGTGAAGGTAAGAGAGCCAATTTTCTGAAGATATTAATACAGAGGGAAGCATGATTGAGTTCAGGTTTTAGCTGGCTGTATGATAGCTTTGTGTACAATCATGGTGCCCAGATAAAATGTCCCTACCCACTAGAGTGGCATTAGGGAAGAGAATATGAAAGCCCAGCCTACTCAGTCACATATATTCTAAGACTTATTTCATGCCACCATGGTGTGGAACAGAATCCAATTTTTTTTCTGAACTTTAAAATGAAGAAAAGGAGCAACTGCCAGTTGCAGTGTGAAATCTAAATGATATAATGTATACACACTGACTACTTAATGAACATCCAAGGATGATCATGTTGGAAGAAATAAACATACATAAACCCATTTAAAGGCATATGTGGTAACTGATCAGATTTGTGCAAAAAATGGTGGAAGATCGCCTACGTGAGCCTGGAGACCACATATTACCATGTTCAATGTAGTTATCTACATATTTTGTGAAGAAAGTTATATATAAAAAAACACAACCTGTTAGCATTTCCTTACAAACTATATGCATTTCATGGTCCTAAAAGTCAAATATATTCACTCTGACAATTATAGACTAAGGTCTCAAACTTTGCCTAGAACTTCAGTTTGTCAGAGAGGTAAACATTTTACAATTAGGAATCCAACATTCTAATATCAGTCTATAGAATCAATACAGTCACACCTCCTGTTACACCACTGAACTTTTATCGACTCAACAAATCTCTGGAATAATTGAGTGTTCCCAGCATATCCTTTTCTCCAGTTTGACTTTGTTGAGATAAAAGCAGACTGTCAATGTCTTTAACTGGACAACTATGGAGGATCGGAGACCTCCTCTGATCAGTCTCAGTGCTAATTCTGTCCTCTAAAGACATTAAATATCCAAACCTCTCTACTCTAAATAAAATAAAGTTGAGTAAAAGAAGCATAAGTAGGCACATTGTATGGACTGTAACATTGAACATAACATTTAAGACATGTTGGAAGGCAGAAGGATAAAGCAGTAAGAAAGACAGAAGTGGTTATGAAGGGTAACAGGGATCATGCCATTAAAAAAGACATTGTTTGAGGAGCTAACAAGAAGGCTTGGAGGGGAAAAGAGAAATGGGAGAGGATGTTTCATTGATGGGACCTGGGATAGAAAGCCTGAATACTGGAGCTCCTTCTCCCAATCCTGACGTGGGTGTGTCCAGCTGGTAAAATACTCTTTTTGTATTGTCCACTACTCACTGTTTGTTTTGATTTTGTTTTTGTTTTTGCTATTTTTCAGAAAAGTGAGCTGACATTTACTCTCCTTTACCTGAGAGTAACTAAAATTAGACTATTTGTAGAAATATCTAATGTTATAATTATTGATGTTAAAGTTCAATTATGAAATGTTAGATTCACTGTCTGGAAAATTCGACTTATTCTGTCTTAGCCTGACACCTACACAGAGTCATAGAGAAGCATTTTCAATGTAGCCCAGAGGCAGATTCTAGTTAAAGGGACAGTAATGAGAAGGAATGGTGGTATCAGAAACTTTGGTTTCTGAGAAATTTCTAAGAATTAATTATTACCTGATATATTAATGTACTCCATTGTCTAAAATTCAACATTTACATATATAAAATAGGTTAAAAAACATCAAATTGTGCTTATGAAAGTAAAAATGAACTTCATCTATTAGATATTATTTTCAGTGCCAGATGTGCAGTATTTGTTGGGTGAATTCTGAATATTTACACAATTTTTCATAATGAGTTTAATTTTTAGAACTTCAAACATGTATACAATGAGATAGGATCTTATCTAGTCCAATTTACATCATCAACTGTCTCTATATCCTCCCTGACATGGTTCCTCCCAACAGCATGCCTCATTTGGCTCTTGATAACCAATTAATATAGTTAGTACCTCAATATCAGGGGAAAGAACTTGGGCATCATCTACCTCCTCTATGCTTAGATTTTGGTGTGCTGGATTCTGCCGGTATCATACAAGGAATCACAGTTGCTATGAAATCCTAAGTGCTTTTGCCATGTCAAGTCCAGAAGATACTATTACACAGCACTCTTCAATAATCACTTGGATTTTATATTCATTCTACCTTACCTGCTTCCCTATTCCCTGAGTATTGTTGGTGTTGGTATTAATATAGATCTGCCTTTTAGGGCTAAACATCAAGTTCATTATTTTGAACAGTTTGACAAGTTGTATATTTCTCCAATGAATTTTTTCCATGAAGTTTCTTTGACCCTAGTTGAAAGCTGCCATACTTTATGGTCATGAACATAAGTAGTAGGTAGTTTAACATCATTTCTCATTTGCAAATAGCAGGACCTAAGGTTGCTCCAGCTTCTGTGTTTTGACGATGGACACGGTACCAAGCAGAGAATTCCCTCATGTGAGGAAGACTTTAAATCCAGTAAGAAAGAATTTAGTTAACCTTAAACAGTGATGTCACTATTGTTCATGTTGTTATACCATTTCTGGTAGGTCTATATTGGAGCCTGAAAGAACCAGCCATGATTTCTTTGGCAATAAGCTCTTACCAAGGGGTTCTAGTGAATAATTAAGAGCAACAGCAATAGCTTGGGAAGTTTTGGAACTTCTGACTAATAAGTCATAGGGATGTATCAGATGCTTACACTGCAATTTTCATCCAATCTTACTTGTCTTCCAGGGAACATTGTCTACCCATGCAGGTTTATTATGTTCTATCCTTTTAAAATTGTATTTTCAAATTTGCTTATTAATTAGTGGGTTTCTCTTAGACTTTTATATATATTCTTGGTTTTGGTTAAGCCATCCACCTACTATCCTCCATTCCCTCCACATTATCAAGTCCCCATCTCTACTTATCATGATTGTGACTATTGTTAGTAGTGATAACGCATGCATGTCAAAAGTGTTCAAGGAACTCACCCTTAGTAGACTAGCATAGACCTAGAGTTCATAAAAACCTTTAGCTCAAACCCTTCAGAAAGTGACAAGCTTGAACATCAGCATCCTGTTGGTATCAACATCACCCATTGTAGCTTCATTTGCCTACTACTTCAAGAGCAAGCACTTTCACATGACATCAAAAAAGCATCTTTTTGAAGTAACAAAGGGATCCACAACTTGTCAAAATGCAGAGAAAAATGACTGTGGTGTGCCCATTCCTGATTTGAATTCTATAAAACTGTATCTAAGGCTTTGAGGACATTGCGGATGAAGGCTAGAATAACTGCTGTTTCTGAGTGTCTTCTGGAAAGAACAGGGATGTTGTTCCCATGAACTCTAATGACATGGATGCCCAAGACAAGACATGCGAACTTCTAGCTGGTCTATATGTCAACATGGATGGAAAAAAAGATCACAAATTTTCACCCCTTAGATGGAGAGCTACAAGTAGTCATTCCTTTGAAGGTGAGAGAACCAACTTTCTTTTCATTATTTTTGTTTATTAAGAGTTAAGAATTCAATCATAAAATATTTAATCAACCTAAACAAGGGCATAATTAATTGGATTAAGTTCTCTCTCTCTCTCTTTCTCTCTCTCTCTCTCTCTCTCTCTCTCTCTCTCTCTCTCTCTCTCTCTCTCTCTGTGTGTGTGTGTGTGTATGAAGTAAAATAAATACAGTATAATAAATTATAAATTTGAGATGACTTGCTGAGAAGACACAGTAGGAATTGGAGGGACTGAGGGGTAGATAGGATAAAATAAAATGTACTCACATATAAACTCTTCACAATTACAAACCTTCCTACAGACAGGTGATCGAACAATGGTCTGATGGAATCCCTAGGGAGCACCCTGAAGAGATAGAAAATCCTAACACATATATAGTATGCTGATAAGAGAAACCATGGTATACTGGAAGGATTAGCTTGCAGCACTAGGAAAGCTGAATTTCCTTGTCTCTGCAGGGCATCCCATTTAAGCAGCTTGTGGGACTTCCTAGAAATTTACACCTCTGTGGAAACAACACAAATGGAAAAGTGTTAGTTTCCAAATCTGTTTCCCTGTGAGGAACCCTCCTGCTGCGCTTAAACTAACTGTTCATTTTAGGCTTCATTTACTATTTAGTCTTCAGAGGTATTTTTCAGTATGAACAATGGAAATTTTGCTTTGGTTTTACTTTTTTCTTATCTTATCCATGAATAAATAAAAGCTTTGAAGTCAACAAGAATCTGAAACAGCGTACTCTATTAATAATGATTGGGTGTTCACATTTTAGAGTCTTTTAAAATTATAAATCTAACTTATTCTTAACTGAGAAATATAAATATAAGAACTTAGCTGGCGAAAGACACCAGGAAAAGATGACCCACTGAATCTAATAAGCAGGGATCATATAGGCTCACATAGTATGAAGGGGTAAGCACCAAGCATACACTGGTCTGGACCAGGTCCTCTGCATATGTGTGTGTGTGTGTGTGTGTGTGTGTGTGTGTGTGTGTGTGTGTGTGTTATGGCTGTCTGCTTGGTGTTTTTTATGGGACTCCTAACAGTGAGAGCATCTCTGACGCTTTTGCCTGCTCTGGGACTCTTCCTTTGATTGGGTTGCTTTGTCCAGTCGTGGTGTGGGGGCTTTTACCTCATTTTAATGTATTTTGCTTTGTAATATTTGACTGTTGTTGCTTGGAAGTTTCCTTTTTTGAAGGGAAATAGAGTGGGAGTGGATCTGGGGAAAAAGAAATGTGCAGGAAAACTGATAATGATGATCTACCATCAATTTCACATACAAAATAAATATTCCAAATGCTTGCACTGCAAAAACAGTATAATGAACTTTTAGAAAAAAGTTATGCTTAGCCCAAGTTAAGTTTTTACAAGCCCAAATTAAAATTTCACAGTGTGTGTCTCTGGATCATAACCTCATGTAGTAGTATTCCCATCAATTTTCCCATTTTTTCATGATTTAACCTATTTTCTTTCTTTTTCATTATTTATTATTTTATTTATAGTCTAGTTGTTGCTCCCCACCCAGTTCCCATGCCCAGAATTCTTCATCCCATTCCCCCACTTCTTTGCCTCTAAGAGGGTGTACCCCTATTCCCCTTCCCTGAAGTATAAAGTCTCTACAAGATTAGGCATATCCTCTCCACTTGAGGCCAGAAAAGGCAGTCCTTTGAGTGCAAGTGGGGAGGTGTGGGGGGGGGGGGAAGAGGGTTGGACCAGTAAGTCTGCTCTGTGGTTGTTGATTTAGTTAGTCTCTGGGAGCTTCCAGGAGTCCAGGTTAGTTGACAATGTTGATCTTCCTATGGGGTTGCCATTTCTTTTAGCGCCATAAAGTAACGAATGATAATAATTTGTAAAATATTAAATCAGGAAGTTGGTAAGTTAGCCTGAAAGTTGTACACCCACACATAAAGTTATATTGAATGGATAGGTGACAGATAGGCAGAAAAGAACAGAGCTCCTTCCTCTTGATGCCAGTCTTCAGCAAAACACACTTTGGCATGTTTTATGACAACGAGCACCACTAGCAAAAAGAGGACAGAATCCTATGGCTGACTGGCACTTGTATACAGTGGAGTGAAAAGCTAAGAGGAACCTATCTCTCGTGTTAATTTTAGCTTGCCTTAGCAGCCATACAGAGTTGTTTTTTTTTCTTTTTTCAAATTTGTCTTATCTACTGTAATACCTAGTTTCTGATTACCTACAAAGAAATTATATCCTGAAGAAAGTGAAGCCAAGCATCAATACTCTGCCTGGAAAAGGATAAAAAAGTTTGTAGTATGGCCTCTACCCTGGTGCCAATGTTCAGATGCCTTATCTTATTGGTCATCTATGTAGAGTTCAGGAAATAATCATAGCATGAGGCACATACATGGAGATCTTTGCTTCCCAAAAAATAGAAAAAAATCAAAGAATCAAACAGAATAGAATTTAGGTTGTTTGAAAGTGAAATGTTTTATTTTAAAGCTCTACAGTATGATTTTAACTATACAGAAATATTGTAGGCTTCAACGATTATTATAAACTGTGACATGAGGCCATAAAAACTATGAAAGTTTCATACCTCCACCAGCACTTTGAATTACTCTCTGGGTTTATGTATAGATTCAGATGCACCCTTTATATAGACCATAAATCATATCCCCCTAGGCATATATCTTCTGCCTTATGACCATACTGTTCTAAACTTTCTAAATCTATAGCGACCACTGTCCAAGGAAAAATCACATATTTAGTCATTGAAGTTAAGACATAAATAAATGGGTAAATGACAAAATCAATAGCTTTTAAAGATTTAAAAATCTTAGCAAAATTATACATACATATGTTTCAAAATAGAATAATGAATCAAGAATTATAGTTATGTTTTCTTACCCATTTTTAATACACAGTAGTTTCTTTATTAGCCAGAGAATAAGCAATGTCACATACTATCAATAGAGAATTAGAACTTAGACAATTCACTTTCTTGATTAAGCATGTATTAGAGATTATCAACTTTGAAGGCTGATCACTTCAGTTGCAAAGACATTATACACTAAAGAAAGTTAAGCAAAGTATCATTATTCTTTCTGGAATAGGATATTCTATACAAATAATTTAATTATACCTTGAAAAGGTCTGATTTCACTTCTGGACCAGAGTAATCTGAGCATATATATTCTTTAAGTGGCACCATGGGTGTGGGCTTCATAGCTGTTTTCGTACAAAATTTTCTGATGTGGTTCAAACAATAAAATGAGAATGAGGGAGAGATTTTGATTTTAAGCTGATGTGGTTAAGAAAGTGGAATGTTTTAATTTTCATAATTTTATTCCTCTGTGTCAAAGGCAAGGTTTTGAAAATGTGAGCTTCCTCAGTAAATAATATAACAAAAATCAAAGAATCAAACAGAATAGAATATAGGTTGATTGAAAGTGAAATGTTTTATTTTTTGTTGTTCAATTTTATATAGATTTGAACACCTTAGAATTTTTTAAGGACAATATATAGGAATCATCAAAATATCCTTCATTCTTACTATTTGCATTTTATATTTGATTAGACCTAGTCCTTAGGGATGAGTTCTAAAATCGTGACCAGTGCTTTGTTAACATATCTGTATTTTCCCATTCAGTAGTCAATGACTGTGGGACTCAATGAAGATGTTCCAATAACCATATGGATTTGGCAGACTCTAGCAGATACTCATACTTGGGTCAAAAGATTTCTTCTTCTCTGTTGTTCAAAACTGTATTATTTAATAAGGGATATTGATATGAAAAAATGAGTAACATTGGCTTAACTGATTCTGTTTACATAAAAGGTTATTTTCAAACATTTCAACATCTGTTGAGACATGTATGCCACTATGCCAAACGTGATAAAACTAGATTTCAAGCTGCCATTTATATTATTAATTGGGAGAATCTTTTCTTTTTTTTAATTTTTTTATTTTTATATATTTTTTTAATATCCAGGAACTGTGGTATTGCTTGATTTGATTTGTCATAGGACTTCAGGCTTACCTCATGCTCATGGCAATGGTTGAATGTAGATCCAAGGCGGTATTACATTTCAGTTGGTTCTCTAGCCCTTTCCTTACCCACCCTCCCACATCTAAGGCTCCTGCTCAATACTCTGTTTCAGATCCTGGAAAGTCAATAGCTTTTGGAGTTCAAAATAAACAAAGTAGGTACAATGTTCATTATTTCACCGCCCTCTTGCAACCTCCCTAGAATAGATTTCAAGATCATTAAATGCAGTGCCAGCACAATTTGTTCAGATCTTAATGGAATTTTGGACTGAGCCCAATAAAATAATAAACTTATTTTTGTTGTTTTTGTCCCCTGTGCATGAACTCCCTCAGGCTTTGTGTGGAAAATGTGTTTATTTGGGACAGGATTCAGGTAGCATTACTGTATCAGGCCTGCTATCACCAATCACTTAAAGTATGACTCCCATGTCAACCAAAACATCAGATTAATATTCCTCTTTAAGCATTCTAAAATGCTTCAATTTGAGAAGAATTGAGAAATAGGTTGCTGCTAGATTTGGAAGACTATATCTGTAGCAAAAGTTTTGCCAAATTAGTTCATATGTTATGTTCTCATTTCCTATAATTTGTGAAATGAATATCCTTTAAAAATAAGAACAGCACACACACACACACACACACACACACACACACACACAGAGGCAGGAAGGACTTTTGCATTATTTTTCATACATTACATTGCTCAAAGTCTTAATTTTGTTTCTGAAGAAGCTTTTTTTTTTTTTTAAAGATTGATTCATTGATTGATTGATTGATTGATTTGATGACTATGAGTACACGATTGCTCTCTTCAGACACACCAGAAGAGAGGGCATCAGAGATCCCATTACAGATGG
Organism: Mus pahari; assembly: GCF_900095145.1. Classification (NCBI taxonomy): domain Eukaryota; kingdom Metazoa; phylum Chordata; class Mammalia; order Rodentia; family Muridae; genus Mus; species Mus pahari. The sequence goes on along the minus strand of NC_034610.1, from coordinate 39,536,467 downwards.
TTGTGGGCCATCATGTGTTTGCTGGAAATTGAACTCAGGACCTCTGGAAGAGTTGTTGGTCCTTTTAACTGCTGAGCCATTTCTCCAGCTCCTATGGGAGCTTTTTAAAATGTTATTTATTTCTCTCTTTTTATGGATAGTTTCTATCAGGGTCTGCTAGGGAGAGGTTATGGGCCCTCTCTGCACACAGGGCAAGTAGGAGCCAAGCATTTAGTGGTAGGCTGGGGAGGCTTTTAGTAGAGTGAGGGGTGGGAGTGTGGATAACGAAGAAGAATAGATGGATATACATCAGCCAACGAGGCCCAAGATGAGGAAGACAGATATTTGCTTTCTTTTCTCTCCCTCTCTCAGTCCCTCCCTACTCCCCTCCACCACTCCTTAAAACTTTAAATGCAGAATGGCTCATTAATACTGATGACTAAGGTTGAAACTAGAGCTTTGAGTACATCCAATATTGAACTATGGCTTTCTTTTTGATTTTCATTATCAAAAATTCTGTTAAAAGGATGGGGAAGGTGGGATGATGGAGTACTTAATCAGCATAACAAAATCAGCCATAGTTTCCATCCTCAGCATACAACACATGGTGACACAAGCCTGTTATCCTTGTGCTCAGAAAATGGAGAAGTGAGGCTCAGAATTTAAAGGTCACCCCTAGAATATAATAACCCTGAGGTCAGCAGCCAGGATTATGTGAGAACCTGAAAACAGCAGCAACAATTACAAAACCAACAACGAAGTAACAAAAACTTGTTTTAAAATCTTCATTACAGTAGACACAGTCAATAGTGACTTAGGAATTTGAACCCATTTGTAGTGAATTAATAGGACAATGAACAAGGATGTTGGTCATGAGAGACCCAGGCATAGGAACAATGAGTGGAGGTATAGCTGTAGGGCATTCTAACTCCTAAAGTAGTGCTTTGGCCTTACCAATGAACTGGGACAGGAAGCTCCAAGCAGATTCCTCACTGGTTAACTTCAGAGAAGTCACCTGAAGACAATGACTGAAGAGAAACCTGGCAGGCTAATCACTGTAGCCATCACTTACTGTTTCCATTGACGATAGGTCAGGGTTTAATTCTGTCCTTGCCCATGCCTAGACATACGGTATTTCATGTTTTTTGAGTAAACATAGCTGAACAGTCCTGATATAGGGTGCAAAAGCCATATACCAGTGTCCTACTGCAGCTTAAGTCACTGATGCATTTCTTCTGTTCCAGTCAGGCTGACAGTGTTGTCTCACCAGATAAGACATTCAGGAACAGTGTCTCTGAGGAGAGCGGGAATGACTGTGTACAAAGTACAGAGATATCCAATTACGTGACATCCTTTGTGTAAGAAAACATTTTTTTTTAATTTTAGAAAAAAAAAACAATTCAAAGAGCACTTAAAACTTCAAAATAAAATGCAAGAGTTTCTTTAAATTTTTAAGTGCAACATTCTTTACTATGAAAACAAGTTTTTTTTTTTAAAAAAATCATTTTATATCTCCTCTTTTTTATCTAAATGCAGTTATGCTTTCTAGTCTTGGAGCAATAGTGTCCATGCACCCCAGTTGACATTCTCTGGGTCTTTAGTTGCTTTACTGGTTTTGCAGTTGACTGCAAAATCCCCATACTTTGTCCTCTCTTTTTCCCCATCCTCCACTGGAAGCTCTGCTACAAGTTTTCAGCCTTGATTAACTTCACCTTGACACATTGTATCACTCTCATAATTAAAACCCTCATCTTTCCGTTCTTTCCAATCTATCAGTCATGTTCCCACCATGATTAAATTTAGTTAAATGTTGTACCACAAACTAGAAGAAACCATATTCCAGGTTAGGTTTGTCAGGAGAATGCGCTTTCCATGTATTGTAAAGAGGAAGGTCAAACCTTCCTTTTCTAATGTTTTTTTTTCCTTTTTCTTCTTCTTGTTCTAGGACAGCAGTCCTGTATGAAAGCACCCTGGGGCATCGAGTAGCATTCAGTGAAGTTTGTTAAGAACTTTTACAAACATCATTCCAGTTTTAGAAGCATTAGAAGCCCAGAAAGTCATGCTAGCTCACAAAGTTTCAGATTACTTTACCAGACTGGCAAATTCTGCATGAAGTCTCATCTAGTCTCCATTTAGCAATGTTAATTTTAGCATCTCTAAGAATATCTGAACTATGCAACAGCCCCCAGAAACATCCATGCAATAAGACGTAATACAATTATTTTTGTAGACTGTTCATCCTAGCCAGTTCCTTCCTTGGATATGCCACCTCAGTCCTTGGGGTTTTATATATTATTTGTAGCATCCATTCCTCAACTCTAGACTTCAAACTGCACTTAGCAGATAACCTTCATTATGAGTGAATAATTATGTTTGTTTAAAACTTCCTCTGAAGATTACCCTCTAACTTCTAATTCTGATATAAGACTATTAAGGAATCCCATATTTAGTTTGATTGCCAATACAATTCTATGCAAACATACTATGTGGACTTCATCACTAAGTAAAAATAACATCTACATGCACAACCAGAGTTTGATGTTCATATGTCTCCTTTCTTTGAAACCATCCTTAGAGTAGTATTGTAGAAATACAATGTTCACTTTGACCTAAGAAGGCTACACTGACTCCATTACAGGCTTCAAATTGGCAGTTCAGGACTGGCAAGTCCAGGCTAGTCCAGGTCTCCAAAGCTGGCCTGCCACCTGGCCCGAGGCAAGGACAATGGGCCAGCAGAAGTTTCCAGATTTTCTCAGCTACTTTCTCAGCAACAGTTTCCAGTCCCCACCACCTGGTTATGAAATGTCCCTAGAGACGTAGTAAGATAAATATCACATATCCCAGAATCCCCTAATGTGTTTCAAATCAGGCCTGAGAGTTCACTTGGCTGTACCTCTATCTTGGTAATGGGAGATTCCAGCATGGTGGGCTTCTGAAGATCAAAACACTCTTTGTGTTTATATAATGTTTGAGTCTAGAGTACCATTCTTCAGTGAATCATGGACACTAAGAGACACAGGTTACAGACCGATACGTGTAGTAAGTAGAGCAAGCCAAGAAGTTTCCTTCCTCAGTCAGCACATTAAAGATGGTACCAATGTGGTACAGATATGAAATGTAGATGTTGGCACGATAATGTGGATGATTCCAGGACTTTAATTGCCCATTAATATTTATTGGGTGCCTTTAAATATTATCCAAAAAGCAACATATTATGTAATTGCATGTCAGAAGCCCTAGCTACACCGATGATTTAGTGGTGGTAAGAACTTATTTTGGGTAATCACATCTTCATAGACACTTGAAGTGCCACAAGTGCTCATTGTTCTCTAGCAGAGCCAGTTTACCCTGGGATCTATTGTCCCCACAGTGTGCCAGTGGTATGCAGGATCTCTATTTCCTATGGGATATAATTCTACACTAAAATAACACTGTTTTACAGCAATAGGAACCTATCTTGAGAGATTTCTGTTATTCACTGAAAGAGGTTTTATGTGATTCTCAAACATAGACCATTTTACTCTTACAGGGTCTACTTGATTGAATGTTCAAAATGAAAAGTCTGTTGAAACAATGAATTAGATATTTAGTTAGCAGTGATATTTTTGTGAGGGTTACACTCAGACTTACAAGATACTAAGCAGATGAATCAATGGAGGAAGATCAAAAGTAGAGTACTCTCTTCCAAGCCTAAAATGCTTACCAGTCATTTTCCTTTCGATCCTGGTAGACAAACATATGAGGTATACTTTTCTGCCTCCCCATGTTAACTTTCAGGCTCAGGGACTGACAGTTATTTCTGTGACTGTGGAAGATGTTTGCTCAACACGACTGCATATGCACCTTAACAATGAACTCACATACTTAGAGGTTTGATTAATAGTCATGAATAGTACAGTATCATCAATAGAGTAAACAAATGACATTGTAAAATGCACGCCTTCTCTAGATCCCATTAGAGTAAACAATGGAAGCGCTTTGGGCAAATGCCAATTAAGTTGAGTGTCATATGTTTTTCATTTTCTTCCATATAGTAGTTGAAACTTAAATAATCCCCTCAGGAACTTTCAGATGCATATGATATTCTTCCTATAGCTATAATGTAAAAGGTTTTGTATCTAGAGTCAAAGTTTAATTTAGGTCTGTAAATATTCATCTTCTAAAACCGAACTAAATTTTATCATAGGCTATCTAAAGATACATATATAGCAATATATTTATTCGTACATATGTGTACAAATACATGGTAAAGTATATATGGGGGGTTGCTAACTTCCCAATAAAGCCTACTTGAGATTTAGAAGAGTCGGTTTCCATTTATTATCTGATGTTAGCTAAAATGATACTTCAAGATCACTCTGAAGATATTTAAATCTTGGAATCATTATAAAAAATATCCAGGTACCATATCTAGTAGCCAGTAGAAGATTGACACACTCATCTTTCCTCCTTTTAGAGTCACCATTCATATAGTTCTCATTTTGTTCTAGGAAACACTGCAGAAATTGCTACTGCAATTGCTACTGTGTTGCAGGGAGAGCTTATATTAGCTTATAAATTTGGAGAGTAGACAATTTTGTAAAAATCATATTTATTCCTCTAAGATCATGAGCTGTGAACTTATATTTGGATGGTCTATGACTTTAATTTGTATTTTAATCATACCAGTCTATGCTTAACTTATTCAACCTTACGTTGCAATGTAATATGAATGACATGAATACTCGCTATCCTAACATTTTAAATGATAAAAATGTGAAATTTATCTTGGGAAGAAGAGAAATTGTTTCTATTTCTGAAAGATATATATCTCTAACATTGTCATTCTGTAATTTTTGAAGTGTTACGTTATTACATTGTTCAGTACATTAAACAAGTTCTTGCACAGAGTTGAATTTCCTCAAAATGTCATTGGATTGATACTATTTCTGTACTTTGGAGATTAACAAAACTTGAACACTCTTCACATATTACACTGTTCCAAGTATTTGCAAACAATTATTATTAGTTGTTAAGTATTCATTTTATGATGCTAAATTTTCCCTATCCCCTTAGCACATGTGGAAACAGTTTTAAAATATCTACTATAAACTGAGATTGCTTTAATAAATCATTAAACTTCTACATTATACAAAATAACAGAGATGGTAGGCTCAGGGAAAGAGACTAAGATGCTCTTTTTTCTAATAAATGCAAGATAATACATGAAAATTATAAGTGAAAATTATAAAATAAGCACTATTATCATATGCTTCTGCAAAATTCCTGCTTATGAGTAGACATTTAATAATTTGACATATTTTACTAATATTCTAGGATAGTTGTCCTGTACATATAACACTTTGATGTGCTTTTGAAGTTTTTAAAAATCCATTTAGGACTCCTGTTCACTTATGATTTTGATCATTGTTGATTAATTCCAACCAGTTACCATTTTCTGAACTCAAAACATTACATTGTTCCATTAGTTGCCTCATGTGGTTTTTATCATAATCCAAAAATCTACTTAAATCAGATCATGCAACCACTTATCATAAGATATATTGACAGACACTACTCCACAATGTAAGTGAGCTGTTCTCATAGAACTCATATTACAGGATGGACATGAGTGCATTTTTGACATCAATGTTTAATTTACCTTAGCAAAGCTTCAGAATGCATTTTGTTTGCTCCAATAAAATTTTAAGTTGCCATACAATTTGTAGCTAAAATGAAAGTAATTTGGATTACAAACGGAAACTCTAATTACATCTGAAGTAATATAATAGCCAACACATAAAGAAAATAATCTCCAAATGTTAGAAATTATTGAAAAAAATAAAACATATAGTATAAAGTTGCTAAATTATTAATTTGATGCATTGTGTTAATTGTATGGCAATGCAGTACAGTTTTTGAGACTTTGCAGAGTTCACTATTTTTTTATAAATATATTGCTTCCTCATATTCATTAACCATGTGGTCTAAATTTCCATAGAATATAAAATTTCTCATTGAAAACAATGCAAACAGAATTATATTATCTGTCACTTGACCAGGTTTCAGATAACACTTATGACTTAAAATGTGTTCTAAGTCTGCAAAATATTTTCTTTTAATTGATAAAGATAGCACAGTGGCATATTCTTTTCATTTCAAATAGTCAGTTATAGATATTCACACCCCAATCTCAGTTTTGTGCTGTCATTTCTTTCTCTCTTTAAATATTTTGCTTTCCATCAGTTCCCACTACGGATCTCTGTCCTTCATGTTTATTTAGAGAATGAGTTTCTGTCATTGTCTGAACAGGGAGTAGAGATCACTGAAGTGGTTTCCAGAACTTTTTATCCTGGGTCCACCTGCGTTTCATACATGATATTTTGACTGGCCAGTTCAACCTTCTCTGGGAATAAACTCAGTCTCCCCATGTGAAGAAGGAAGAATGATATGAGTTTTGATTATGTCTGCTATTATATCCCTTTCACTAGCCATAGTCCTAGTGGGAGACAGGAATTTTTTAACTTTCAGTTTAAAGCAAAACATATCATAACAAAGGATTAAATCACCCAGTACAAATGTTTGTACACACAATGACTGATGACTTTCATTTAAAATTTACCTAAAATCATTATGTGTACTGCTAGAACCGACAAGCTTTAGGGTTAGCAAAAATACTTGCTTTTATAAAGGGATTCTTGGGTATAAGAAACTAATCATTTAAATCAAACAGATTATGGATGGAAAAAAATAAAGAATACAAATAAAATGCTAGCCACTCTAAGAGATTTTATTACTGTTAAGAATTATGAGCTACTCTTAAGCTCCTGTTCTCTCCTTGTCTCTCACCTCTTCCTCTCCTTCTCCCATTCCCCTTCTCCCCTCTCTCTACCTGGCCATGGCTGCCCTCAACTCCTCTTCCCTTCTCCCTTTTGTCTTTCTACAATAAACACCTTTAAACCATGAAAAAAAGAATTGTGAGCTGTCTACAATAACAAAATTGGTAACTATGTTTTTATCATTGAAATACATTTTAATCTAAAGCTATTACCATATGTTAAGATGCTAGTTGCTGTAGAATCTTTAAATAAAATTAATGTAATTTGGCTACAAGGCTATTCTGAACTTCACTTATTATTCTCATTTTGTAAAGGGGAATTTGAGGAGGGTGTATGTTTGCTTTAAGATTTTGTTTGAAACGTACTTACTGGGAAGATTCTGAGAAGGCACTATAATATGTCTAGATCTAGATCTATCTGCCAACACACACATACACATACACACACACACACACACACACACACACACACACACACCACTCAAGTATTGTTGAAATCAAACTAATACAATTATTGTAATATCATTACAATCTAATAAATAGTTGCTTACCACTTCCAAGAGATGGCTTAAATAGTAGATGGAAATTCTTAACTCAGAAGCAACCCAACACTGTGGCTTCATTTACATATTTCTAGAGTAGCCCACACATAGTTTACTATGAACATTACAGACTAAAGGAAACTGTCCCGCAAGTGTTGAGGGTTTCTGCTTTACCTGCTGATTGCTTCTTTAGATTGCACAGAAGTGGAATTCCAGAGTTATATAAGGGGGGATCATGATAACTCTAGGATTAAAAAGGTGCGTGTCCAGAGCTTGCTAGGGAGAAGAACTCTTTTTAGAGTGTTCCCCTAGGTTTGATGATTAAGGTGACAAAAAAAAAAAAAAAAAAAAAAGATCAATGGGAATATAAAATCATAGAAGTACATGTTAGCTGAGGTTTCATCAGACACAGGAAGCTTAATATGAAAAAAAGTTGGAAAGATGCAGTAAGAGTGAAACATGTAGTGGCTGAATTAGGACAAAAGCAGTAAAATGTAAAATACATATATTTGGATAGGATTTGAGAGCTATATAATTGTGTATAGAATTCTTTCAGCTAAAATTTGTCCTCCTTGATGACAAGAATATTAATTTCAGTCAGATGTGAACTCTCCAACCTGTAAACCTAACATCAGGTGGCCAAAGTAAGAAAACTACTCTAAATTTAAATCCAACATAGATTAAATAGTGACTTTTATACCTTCAAATCATTTGGAACATAAAAGCAAATAAATAACAACACTAGTAAAAAAAATGACTCATTAAATATACATAGAAAATCAGCAAAGTGACTACACATGAACAGGGAAATGAGCAAGATGAGAAAGCACCTGAAACACAAAGGTAATACAAAATCCATAAATAAAGCAACAGCAGAAAAATACAATGTTAATACACATAGAAACTGTGGTCAGAAAATAAAGTGAATTTGGCAGCTGTGAATGCAGTAACTACAACCAAAATTCATTAGAGAGATCCTAAGAGATTAAAATATTCAGAAAAGGAAAGAAAGAAACAGCAAAAGTAGAAAAAGTTCAAATGAAAACATGACAATTGGGAAAAGAAAAACAATAAAAAAAACCAAAGGGTCCAAGACACTCACTGAAATTTCATCAAAAAGATCAACATTTGCATTATGGGATTCTCCAAAAAAGAGTTCTTTGAAACAGAGAAACACTATACAGAATAAGACATGAAATGATGAATGAAAATTTAAGTCACTGAAAAATATTCATGTAAACATTTGAGACGCTTAATACAGTGAAAGGAAGATGAACCAAAAGAGACTCCAGATGTGAGATATTTATCCAATTTTGAAACATAAGAGAAAATCTTGAAAGCATCTAGAGAAACATGACTTATTAAATTTTACTTATCCACCATGAGAATCCCTGCTGATACCTAAAAAGAAATTCTGAAACTAAGACTTGAAAATACTGGATTGAGGACTCTGGATACTAGAGGTTACTGGGTCTTAGTTTCTTAAATAGCCATCTGAACTGTCCTTTCAAATGTCAGGAAGCAAACAAAACTTTCTAGTGGGGAAAAGAGCTGGGGAAAGTGTTAACATCAGTTCTGTTTGTAAACAGTTTAAGGGGTCCCTTAAGTTTGAAATGAAATGCTATAGGGCAGAAATGTAAAGATCTATGAATGTAAACCTCAATACACATAGGTGCCTGGTTGTTCAAAGAAGCTACTGGCATTGGAACAAAAATTCAGAAGTGTTTTTGTTTTGTTTTGTTTGTTTGTTTGTTTGTTTGTTTTTCATTATTAAAGAATTCACTCATAGCTTTTTTTTTTAATTAAAATATAATCACATCACTTTCCACCTTCCCATTCCTTACCAGGATTCTCTGGTGACCATTTTTCTTTTATACACACACACACACACACACACACACACACACACACACTCACACACACAACACAGAACACAGCGTAGATACACTCCACCGAATCCATTTCTTGTTGCTCGTGTGTATTTGATTTCAGAGTTGACCATTTGGTACTGGATAACAAATTAGGAGTCTTATCCCAGAGGAATTTTAGCTCGTAGTCTTTCAGAAGTCCTCAGTAAACTGTAGTCCTTTGTCTAGGGTTAAGACCCTTGAGATTTCCCTGTTCCATGGTAGCATCCGAACTTTCCTTAGGCATTGTCTGTTGGCATTCTCCCAGGTCAGGTCTTCTTTAGAAAGGCAGGTACTTGAGACTTCATGGGCATAGCTTCTCTGACATTTCTCAGCAATTCTGCCTCACAGCAGCTCATACCTCTGCCTCATACATTTTCTCTTCTAAGTACAATGATATTTCTTGACCCTTAAGTAGAAGAATGGTTTTGTACATGTATGGATGGGACTTGGCATCCAAGCATTTTCTTTTCTCCAGACTTTGACCAGTTGTGTTTTTTCTACAATGGATATATCTTTTTTTAAAGCTATTACTACCTTTAAGGTTGATAGTTATTTCTGATGCCTTTTTATAACCACATTTCAATTTTTCTATATGTTCAGTGACTATTAAATATGAATAATTATTATTATTTTGGACACTCAGGTATGAGGAGATTTGAGAACTTCAACAACCAAAATGACTAAAGGCTAAAAGTAATGATTTTATATGTTAGTGAAATCATGTTGAGTAAAAGTCAACATTGTGTTTTGATTCTGGAATGCTAATTACAATTCACCAATATAGGTGCAAACTAGGTTAAAACTAGTTACAAAAGAAATAAAATTTCAATTAAGAAATTGAAATGGGTCTATCCCTGGAACTCATCCTGTGCCACAGTGCTCCATACCCAAATTTATCCAAGAGATTACTCTCAGGAGCACTGACACAAGGGTTGGCAGGACAGACAAGTCACAGTCAGAGACAGCAAGACCAAATAACACCAGAAATAACCAGATGGCAAGAGTCAAGGGCAAGAACATGAACAATAGAAACCAAGGCATCATCAGAACCCAGTTCTCCCAACACAGAGAGCCCTGGATACCCCAAACACCAAAAAAAGCAAGACTCCGATTTAAAATTACATCTCCTGATGATGATAGAGGACTTTAAGATGGACATAAAGAAATACAGGAGAACAGAGGTAAACAACTTGAAGCACTTAATGAGGAAACATAAAAATTTCTTAAAGAATTACAGGAAAACACAACCAAACAGGTTAAGAAATTGAATAAGGCCATCCAGGATCTAAAAATGGAAATAGAAACAATAAAGAAAACACAAAGGGAGACAACTCTGGAGACAGAAAACCTAGGAAAGAGATCAAGAGTCATAGATGCAAGCATTAACAACAGAACACAAGAGATAGTAGAGAGAATCTCAGGTGCAAATGATACCATAGAAAACATTTACACAACAGTAAACAAAAATTCAAAAAGCAAAAAGCTACTAAACCAAAACATCCGGGAAATCCAGGACAAAATGAGATGACCAAACCTAAGATTAATGGGTATAGAAGAGAGAAAAGATTCCCAACTTAAAGGGCTATCTTCACCAAAGTTATAGAAGAAAACTGCCCGAATATAAGGACGGAGATGGTCATGAACATAAAAGCAACCTACAGAACTCCAAGTAGACTGGACCAGAAAAGAAAATTCTCTCGTCAAACAATATTCAAAACACCCAATGCATATTATTAAAAATGCATATTATATTAAAAGCAGTAAGGGAAAAAGGTTAAGTAACATATAAAAGCAGACATATCAAAGTTACACCAGATATCTCAACAGAGACTGTGAAAGCCAGAAGATTCTGGGTAGATGTCATTCAGACCCTAAGAGAACACAAATGCCAGCCTAGACTACTATACTCAGCAAAATTCTCAATTACTGTAGATGGAGAAACCAAGATATTCCACAACAAAACCAAACTTACACAGTATCTTTCCACAAATCTAGCCTTACAAAGATTAATAAATGGAAAACACCAACACAAGGAGGGAAACTGCACCTTAGAAAAAGCAAGAAATTAATCTTCTTTCAACAACCCCCCCCAAAATAGCCACAAAACAGAAAAATAAGATAAAAAATAACAGGAAGCAATAATCACTATTCCTAAATATCTTTTAACATCAATGAACTCAATTCCCCAATAAAAAGACACAGACAAACAGGACCAAGCATTTTGCTTCATACAGGAATTGCAACTCAGTGTAAAAGACAAATATCTCCGAGTAAAGGGCTAGAAAATAATTTTCCAAGCAAATGGTCCCAAGAAACAAGTGGGAGTACCCATTCTAATATCGAATAAAATCAACTTACAACCAAAAGTTATCAAAAGAAAAAACTTCCAAGAACTCTCAATTCTGAACATGTATGCTCCAAATGAAAGGGCACACTACATTGATAAAAGAAACTTTACTAAAGCTCAAAGCATATATTGTACCTCATAGAATAATAGGGGAAGACTTCAATACCCGACTTTCATCAATGGACAGATCACAGAAACACAAACTAAACAGAGACACTGTGAGACTAACAGAAATTATGATGAATTTAACAGTTATCTATAGAACATTTCATCCTAAAACAAAAGAATATACCTTCTCAGCACCTCATGGTATCTTCTACAAAACTGACCATTTAATTGGTCACAAAACGGGCCTCACTAAATACAAGAAGTTTGAAATAATCCCATGCATCCCATCAGATCACCAAGAATGCTGGTCTTCAATAGCAACAGAAACAGCAGAAAGTCCACATACATATGGAAGCTGAACAACGCCAATGATAACTTGGTCAAGGAAGAAATAAAGAAATTAAAGACTTTTCAGAATTTAATGAAAATGAAGACACAACATAATTAAACTTATGGGACAAAAAGAAAGCAGTGCTAAGAGGAAAACACATAGCTCTGAATGTCTCCAGAGAGAAATTGGAGAGAGCATACACTAGCAACTTAACAACACACATGAAAGCTCTAGAACAAAAAGAAGCAAATACACCAAAGAGGAGTAGACACCTGGAAGTAATCAAACTCAGGGCTGAAATCAACCAATTAGAATCAACCAATTAGAAGCACAAAGAACTATATGAAGAATCAACAGAACCTTGAGCTGGTTCTTTGAGATCAACAAGATAGATAAACCCTTAATCATATTAACCAGATGGCAAAGATACAATATCCTAATATAAAAAAAAAAAGAAAAAAGAAAAAAGAAAAAAGAAATGAAATGAAAAGGGAGATACAACAACAGAAAATGGGGAAATTCAAAAGAAAAAAAAAAAGAAAATTAGATCCTACTACAAAGGGCTATACTCAACAAAACTGGAAAATCTAGATGAAATGGACAATTTTCTAGACAGATACCAAATACCAAAGTTAAATCAGGATCAGATAAGCCATCTAAACAGTTTTATAACCCCTAAAGAAATAGAAAGTCATTAAAAGTCTCCCAAAAATATAAAGCCCAGGACCAGATGGATTTAGTACAGAATTATATCAGACTTTCAAAGAAGACCTAATACCAATATGCTTCAAACTATTCCACAAAACAGGAACAGAAGAAACACTACCCAATTCATTCTATGATGCTAGAGTTATGCTGATTCCAAAATACACAAAAACCCAACAAAGAACAAGAACTTCAGATCAATTTACCTCATGAATATTGATGCAAAAATATTCCATAAAATTCTCGCAAACCAAATCCAAGAACACATCAAAATGATCATTCACCATGATCAAGTAGACTCCATCCCAGGGATTCAGGGATATTTCAATATATGGAAATCCATCAAAGTTACCCACTATATAAACAAAGTCAAAGAGAAAGACCATATGATCATCTCATTAGATGCTGAGAAAGCATTTGAACAAATTCCATACCCCTTCATGTCCTGGAAAGATCAGGAATTTAAGGCCCATAACTAAGCATATTAAATGCAATATAGAGCAAACCTGTAGCCAACATCAAACTAAATGGAGAGAAACTTGAAGCAAACCCACTAAAATCAGGGACTAGACAAGCCTGCTCTCTCTCTCTTCCTAACTATTCAATAAAGTAATTGAAGTTCTAGCCAGAACAATTAGAAAACAAAAGGAGGTCAAAGGGATACAAATTGTAAAGGAAGAAGTCAAGTATCACTATTTGCAGATGATATAGCAATATACTTAACTGACCACAAAAAAACTCCACTAGAGAACTCCTAAATCTGATTAACAACTTCAGCTATGTGGCCAGATATAAAATTAACTCAAACAAATCAGTCGTCTTCCTATACTTAAAGTATAAACAGACCAAGAAAGAAATTAGGGAAAGGACACCCTTCACAATAGTCTCAAATAGTATAAAATACCTTGGTTTTACTCTGACCACACAAGTGAAAGAAATATATATGACAGGAACTACAAGTGTCTGAAAAAAGAAATTGAAGAAGACCTCAGAAGATGGAAAGACCTCCCTTGCTCATGGATTGACAGGATTAATATAGCAAACATGGTCATCTTGCTGAAAGCAATCTACAGATGGAATGCAATCACTATGCAATTTCCAACTCAATTCTTCACAGAGTTAGAAAGAGCAGTTCTGAAATTCATTTGGAATAACAAAACACCTAGGATATTGAAAACTATTCTCAACCATAAAATAACTTCTGGGGCAATCACTATCCCTGACCTCAAGCTGTACTATAGAGCAATTATGATAAAAAACAAACAAACAACAACAACAACAAAAACCTGTATGGTACTGGTACAGTGATAGGCAGATAGATCAATGGAATAGAAGACACAGAAATGAAGCCACATACCTATAGTCACTTGATCTTTGACAAAGGAGCTAAAGCCATTCAGTGGAAAAAAGACATCTTCAACAAATGGGGCTGGTTCAACTGGCGGTTATGATGTAGAAGAATGCAAGTTGACACGTTCTTATCTCCCTGTACAAAGCACATCACCAAGTGGATCAAGGAACTTCACATAAAACCTGATACATTGAATCTAATACAAGAGAAAGTGGGGAAAGCATCAAACACATGGGTACAGAGGGAAAGTTGCTGAACAGAACACCAATGGCTTATGCTCTAAGAACAAGAAATGACAAACAGGACCTTGTACAATTGCAAAGCTTCTTTAAGGAAAAGGACACTATCAATAGGACAAAAGGCAGCCAACAGATTGGGAAAAGATCTTTACCAATCCTATATTCAATATGGGGATAATATCCAATATATTCTAAGAACTCAAGAAGTTAGGCTCCAGAGAACCAAATCACCCTATTTACAAATGGGGAAGATAACTAAACAGAGAATTCTCAACTGAGGAAACTTGAATGCCTGAGAACCACCTAAAGAAATGTTCAACATCCTTAATCATTAGGGAAATGCAAACCAAAACAACACTGAGATTCCATCGCAAACCAGTCAGAATGTCTAAGATCAAAAACTCAGGTGAGAGCAGCAGATTTTCACAAGGATGTGAAAAAAGAGGAACACTCCTCCATTGCTGGTGGGATTGCAGGCTGGTACAACCACTCTGGAAATCAGGCTGGTGGTTCCTCAAAAAATTGGTCATAGTACTACCTGAGGACCCAGCTATACCACTCCTGGTCATATACCCAGAAAATTCCCCAACATGTAATAAGGACACATGCTTCACTATGTTCATAGCAGAAATATTTAAAAATAGCTAGAAGCTGGAAATAAGCCAGATTTCCTTCAACAGAGGAATGGATACAGAAAATATAGTACATTTAACATAATGGAATAATACTCAGCTACTAAAAACAATGACTTCATGAAATTCTCAAGGAAATGGATAGAATTTGAAAGTATCATCCTGAGTGAGGTAACTCAGTCACAAAGAATACATGGTAAGCACTCACTCATAAGTGGATATTAGCCCAAATGTTTGGAATAACAAAGATTCAATTCAAAGACCGTATGAAACCCAAGAAGAAGGAAGACCAAAGTGTGGATGCTGTAGTACTAAAAGGGGGAAAATATTCACAGGAAGAATTATGGAGAAGAAGTGTGGAGCAAGAAGTGTGGAGCAGAGACTGATGGGAAGGCTGTCCAGAGACTGCCCCACCTGGGGATCCATCCCATATACAGCCACCAAACCCGGATACTATTGTGGATGCAGGCAAGTGCTTGGTGACTGGAGCCTGATATGGCTGTTTCTTGAGAGGCTCTGCCAGAGTCTGACAAATACAGAGACAGATGCTCGAAGCCAAACTTTGGACTAAGTAGAGGGTCTAGATGGAGGAGTTGGAGAAGGGACTGAAGGAGCTGAGCTGGTTTTGCTGGAGGAAGCAGCAGTGTCAACTGGCCAGACTCCCTTCCCCCCCGGAGCTCAATGGGATCACTAACCAAAGTGTACACCTGGAGTGACCCATCTCTTCGGCAGCATATGTGGCAGAGGATGGACTTGTTGGATATCAGTGAGAGGAAAGGCCTTTGGGCCTGAGAGTATTCGATGCCCCAGTGTAGTGGAATGTCAGGGCATGAAGACAGAGTGGGTGGGTGGGCAGAAGCAGGGTGAGGGGGGCTGAGAAAGGAGGTTTTCCAAAGGGTAGACCTAGAAAGCAGAAGACATTTGAAATGTATATAAAGAAAATATCCTACTTGAAAAAAAAAAAGAAATTGAAATGACTGAAGAATATGTATGCATTTACCTTAACATTGACACTATAACAAAACCAAAATGTTACTTATGATAAAACTTTGAAAATCAATACAAAACATCCTCCAAAAAGCGCTAACAGATTTATTTCATTAGAATATTGAGGGCTAATATCTCATGGTCAAATAGGATTTGTTCCTAGAATGTATGAGTTGGTCAACATAAAAAAATAACAACAACTAGTGTAACATCATGTTAACAAAAGTAAAGGGAAAAAAATAAGACATTAAGTACTCTTGGTGCAGAAAAGTTTATGACAAAATTCAGCACATTTACATGATAAAATTTTCCAGAAGAATAAGGATTTGAGAAAAGCATATCAACTGAATCAGAACTCTCTCTGTATCTCTCTCTCTCTCTCTCTCTCTCTCTCTCTCTCTCTCTCTCTCTCTCTCTCTCGATAGATAGATAGATAGATAGACAGATAGATAGGTAGATAGGTAGATAGATAGAGATACAGAGAGATAGAGATAGATATAATTTACAAAAAAACTAAAGGTTTTCCTGTAAAATAATACAGGCAAAGTGAAAAATGGTTGTGTTCGCCACTTCAAAGTACAATAATATCAGAAGAAATATAGGCAAGGAAAAATATATTACTTATTTACTTACTTATATTTATTTTGTTTTTCCAGAGAGCATTTCCCTGTATAGCCCTAGCTGTCTCTGAACTCAATCAGTAGGCCAGTGTGGTGTGCAACTCAGAGATATGCCTGCCTGGGCCTCCCACATGCTTTGGTTAAAAGTGTATGCCATCTCTGCCCAAGTGAAAACAATACTATGAAATCAGAAAAGAAAAATAAAATTATTTCTTTACCAGTGTATGATATTTGCAAAGAAAAGAAAAAGTTTTACTATAAAAATATATCCTAAATTTATAAATAAAATCATAATTGTAGAAAGATACAAATCAAGAATTACAGGGATGGAAATGGAAAGGAGCCAGAGAAAAAGAAGGTCCAGCGACAGGCCCAAAGTGGGATCCAGCTCAAGGGGAGGCCCCAAGACCTGACACTATTATTGAGGCTAAGGAATGTTCACAAAAAGGGATCTATCATGACTGCCCCCTGAAAGGCCAAATAAGCAGCGGAGTCAGTTGCTGTTATTTGCACTCAACCAATGGACAGAAGCAGCTGACCCCTGTTGTTGAATTAGGGAAGGCTGAAAGAAGCTGAGGAGGAGGGTAACCTTGTAGGAGTAGGAGGACCAGCAGTCTCAATTAATGTGGACCCCTGAAATCTCTCAAACACTGAACCACCAAAGAGGCAGCATACACCAGCTGATATGAGGCCCCCAACACACATACAGTAGTGGACTTCCAGGTCTGTGTTCATTCAAAGATGAAGCACTTAATCCTCAAGAGAATGGAGGCCCCAGGGAGTTTAGAGGTCAAGTGGGGTAGAGGGTGGGGACATCCATGTTTAGATGGGGTGGGGTGGGGAGGAGGCTCTGATGTGGAGCAGTTAAATGGTGGATGGGGAGGGGTAGGGAATGGAATATAGAGTATAAAATATAAATTACAAATAAAATAAAATTTAAAAAATAAAGATACAAATCAAAACAAAATTCACTGTTTTACAAATTAAGATGACTAATCTCAAACGTAACTCATGAAAAAAAACAGTTTCATTTCAGATACAAGGATGCTTACATTATCAAAAACTGGTAACCAACGCTATCAACATAGCTCTTTCCAGACTTTCAATGAGTAGTTTAGGATCAATAGCAAAACCTAACTACAAGTTCATATCAAATCAAACAGGTTTCAAAATCACCAACAATGAGAAAAAAAGGAGATGAATTAACTTATCTGTAACATATAGAAAGCCAGCAGTCATCTCAACATTGTACTACTAAAATATATACATACACCAAGGAGAAAGAAGAAAAAAATCTACATACATTGAATACACAGTAAAATAATTTTAACAAATGTTGAAACAATTCTATTTGGGGAAGGAGACTGCTTTATTTTCCTTTTGTGAGATTATAATATAGTCACTACATTTCTTATTCCAAATCCTCCCAAATATGAGACCTTGATCACTTTCAATTTCATGCCTCTTATTTTGTGGACATATGCATATGTCTAAATACTCATAAATATAATCTTCTCTGTTTGTATAATTTTACTTGCATTTACACTCTAAGTACTGAGTATTTGGCATTGGATAATCAATTGATAGCACTTCCCTGGGGAAGATAATTTCTCCCATTCTCCATACTTCTGCACTTGAGGCCCAGGGACCATTGTAGAAGAAGCAGCAGAAAGATCTTAAAAGCCAGAACAGGGAATGTTCTGAGAGACTGTGTCGCCTAAAAATTCCATAAACTACACTCATAAAGTCTTACCAACATAATCTCCCAAACATGAGAAGATATCAGTAGACATCTTGGATAAGAAAAAAATCCACCAGTTCTTAAACCTACCTTTAAAAAAAAAAATCTAGTTAAAAATAAAAGTCATTGAAGCAGTTATGCTAGCTGCCAATGCCAAAAAGGAATAGCAATCAGTCCTGGAATGACCAGCTAACCTGTAGAGCTTATAAGCCATATGAATGACCAGAATGACAGGATATGTCCAGGACTGAAATAATAGCATAAATAGCGTGGGAACAGCTAACATCTATTTAGTTCAAGAGCGAGAAATTCATGTCTGGTACTGTAAACTTAGCCAACTATCCTTGGATTATGTGGTAATGAACCCTGAAGACAAACCTAATACTACTATTTTTTTTGAAGCAAGCACAATTTCGATCTACGTTCCAAATATCTATCCTTATGCTCATGGTAATTATAACTCTCAACATTCGAAAAGAAGTACTTATTTTTCCCAGCAGATGTACACCATTACAGAAAACCACAACTGGTCAAAGTGCAAAGACCATGAAGTACTCGACCATTGTATCAGGACCCAGTGATACATCTGCCACACTTCCACAAACATAAAACAGGAGGAAACTCACAAAGAGGTGAGAGAATGAATCTAAGAAACAGAGGATGAGGAAGGGAATGGCAGAAACCACACATATAATCTTGACTAAGCAAGATTTGTACAACTACAGCTGACATACCAATGTTAATAGAAAAAAACAAAACAAAACAAAACTCACAAGGCCATACCCTTAGATGGAGGGGACTAGGCAGCCAATGGTTGCTGTGGTACAGAGAGGAGCTCTCCAGGAATGAGCTTCCAGGTAGGTTATCACACATCCAAGTGGTTAGTCCTAAACACTGAACCACTAAATCTGCTCATTAGCTTGTGTGTCTGTGTGTCTGACTGTGTGCCTGTATGTCTGTGTTTTGTGTGTGAAATGATAAAGAAGAGGTCATGAACTTGAGAGTGAAAAACACTGAGTCACATGGTAGGAGTTGGAGACAGGAGGAGGGCTGTAAATGATGTAAACATAACACTCCCATGTGAAACTCTCATAAACCACTTAGGAAGCTAGAAAAGGGAGATACTTGTACAACCTTTGCAGTGTGCTCTATAACATGGAATTTTACATATAAAATGATTATGAAGATGCATTTTCACGTGTGTACACCTGTAATAAAATTATAGGAAAGTGTGTTAAAGGGCAAAAGGGAAACTTGCTTCCTGTTTTAGATTTAATTACTTGGCTACTTTCTGTGAATTATACCAGCCCCATTTTTAAAGACATGTCTGTCAATTAAAACGAAGCAGATACAAGTTCCTGCTACATTTATCATTTTTGTTTAATTAAAATGTCACAATCAGCCTCTATCTCATAACAGAACCTGGACCCGAGTAGGAAAAGTCAACAAATGGAAAGACAAATGCAGAAAAATAAATCTGAGAAGCAATTTAATAAGTAGGCATAAATGATGTATGTTGATGAGAACTCAAAATGCATTTGCCTTTTGAATTTAATAAGTAATCATTCTTCACTAAATAATATTTGAATAAGTGCCAATCCTATATCCCATTTCATGTATTCTTGTAAACATCAGAATTATATTTCTGCTTTGGTCAGCAACAGAAATCAAAATAGTATAAGTAATCAAAATTAGATTGCCTGTATACACAAGATAATTTGGTGCAGAGATACAGGCTTAGGATTTATTTTTAAGGCATAATATTGGATTTTAAATAAAACAAACTTTAATATGCCAGTGCAGCCTTAAGAAAAGTATTTTCAAATAACTGAAAATGCTATATGTAGTTTTGTTTTATTAACATTTTTTTTGGCCATAGGCATAGGAATAACTTACAGTAATTTCCTTTAGGATTGTGGAGTTGAAAGGAAAAAAAAATTACACTGCTAATGTATCATAGTTGTATCCATGCCCATGTGCAGAAATAGAAATCAATGTTAGGTCTCTTATTCTATAAAATGTAGATAAATTCGTGGGTAGTGAGTAGCATCATTTGATTCTCAGACATGTGTAAGACATAAGAAAATGATTTGTTATAAATACCTCTTTTTCTATTCCTTCCAGAGTCGTAAAGCTTTCTACGTACCATAATTAGAAAAATTGGATAAATCTAGACTACTCTCTGAAAGCTGTTAAATTCCCACTGCTGAGATAGTGTACCTGAGATTATTTTAAGAGATCAAGGGTCTGTTTTGTCTTCAGCATTTCAGAAGTTTCACGTATGGCTTTTCAAGAGTACTTTGAGATCTTTGCAAGAAACACATTATGCATGAACCTTGTAAAGAGAGAGGGGTGCTTTTTTTTTAATTAGGAAGTAAAAAAAAAAAGTAGAAATAAGAATAAATGAATGATAAAATATGTCCTTTATGACACGCCCCTAATGAACTTATTTCCTTTGAATAAGCCATACTTCCTAAAGTTTCTAACATATGTATACCATTAATTTATCATTCTAATACTCAATAATTCATACAACATGTCATAGCACATATGATACATTCTACTACCTAAAAACGAAACCTATAACCTCTGCCCACTGAGGACTAAACCTATAGAACCCTCTCAATAGAAACATTTGAGGTCAATACCCAAACACATCCTCATTCTCCCAGACTATACTTGACAGCATATGCATGCATATATGCCCATCTTCTACAGGATAGGATTTCATTATGCTGGAAATCACTGCTCCATCATTTGTAATTTTATATGTCTGTTTGTTTGACTTGAATTTATTGGTAATATTATATACAACAAAAATCTTTCCCTACCTTCTGTTCTTCCATGGAGGTCTTTTTTTTTTTTTTTCTTTTTTGGTTTTTCAAGACAGGGTTTCTCTGTGTAGCTCTGGCTGTCCTGGAACTCACTTCGTAGACAGCACTGACCTCGAACTCAGAAATCTGCCTGCCTCTGCCTCTGGAGTGTTGGGATTAAAGGTGTGTGCCACCACGCCTGGCTAGTGGAGGTCTTTAACTTTTATCACAGGTTTCTCCAGACAAATTTGTCACCAACCAATCAAAGCCACATTTTCTGTGTTATAACGTTTTTGAATGAATCATTGATTTTTTTTTGAGATTATACTATAATGATATACTTTTGTCTTTCCCTTTTCCTCCTGCCAAATCCTCCAATATTCTTCTTCTTCCTTCCTTTCTTTCAAATTCAAGGCCCCTTTATTCATTGTTCTTACATTCACATTTGTATATGTATATACATATTTATTTCTAATACATAAATGCAACTTCATGTTTTGTTGATGAATGAGAGCTGACCATTTGTTATTGGATAACTAGTGTGTTTGAGCTGACCATTTGTTATTGGATAACTAGTGTGTCCTTTCCTCTGGAAGACTATTTCTCCCTGTCTCACATTTCCCTGGGTGTTTGTAGTTCTTTGTGAAGGGTGGAGGATTCATATTAGTCTTTTCCAGTCCTCTATAGCATGTCTATTCTTGTTGTCCTTGGTCTGCTTAACAATAAGGAACCTTAGCCATCACTGCATGGTTAGTAATGACTGAAGTCATGGTTCTTGTAGAACTTACAATCACCAGTATACTAAGGTAACTCTACTATTTCTTGAACTCCAAATAAAAATTAAAAGTTTGGAATCTCTTTCACGCTCAATCTGCATGACATTAATACTTTCATGAAACTAATATGTTATAAAATAAGCCATTACATTTATGGACCATTCATACTTTTTTAGAGAACTTGTCTTAAAAAACAGTCACACACTGAAAGACGGGTGATATAGATTTCAACTTAATATATTTGAAGAAACTTTCAGTCCATGAGAATGGATAAGAACATTAGGCAAGGAACTGTCAGAAACTATATTTATATGACAAATTTCACCAGTTATTTATTTGTCAAGTTCCTGAGCCCAATATTTTACATTCACATTGTGTTACACATGAATGGTTATCCCAGAGTACCCAATTTAGGGTTATTTTGGATCAGTATACTAGTCCCTTTTGTTATAATGATAAAATACTCTAACCAAAAAGCAACATAGGGGAGGAAATGATTTATTTGGCTTTCTCTTCCAGGTCTCAGTCCATCATTGAAGAAAGATAGGGTAAGGACTTAAATAATCATTGAAGTAGAACCATGGAGGAATACTAATTTATGGCTATTGGAAGGCTAGCTTCCTTATGTAGATTGTGCAATTCACAGTAGACTGGGCTCTGCTACATTGCTTAATAATTAAGACAGTCCCCTACAAATAATACATCAACATGATATAGACGCACCCTCTACCAATATTGCGTTCTCAAATCACTCTAGACTATGTTGATCAACAATCAAAACTAACTAGGACAGATGCTGTTTTTTTGCTTACGATTTTAAATAAGTGCTGTGAATGATTCAGAAATATAGGTCAAGTTAAAAATATCATCATATCAATTCATGTGAAAACATCAATAACCATATCCAAAAGTAAAGCCCAATACTAAACTAGAGCTAAAGGAATAATAACTCATAATACTGATTAACAAGCAGTCTAATACAGAATCACAAATAAAATTATATGTAGTAAATAACAGTGGTATGCAGTATTTATATCTAAATACAATATCTATTTTAAAGCCCCTCCCTGCTCATGAAAGCTCACTATTTTCCCAGGAGCTAATGGTAGTTAAACGCTGCTTGGGGTGAGAGAATTAGATTTCTTTAAGGACATGGATCCTTGTAAATTCTTCAAACACCAGTGGACAATGCTTTATCCATCCACATATAATACATACCAACTGTATTCAGTCGATTATAAATCTAGAACATGAAATTAGGAAGTAGATATGTTGAGGGAGTGGGACTCCGGGAAGTTAGAGAAGCAATGGGTTGTAATAAAAATATATTTTACAAAACCATATATGAAATTCTCAATGAATAAATTAAAATGTATTTTAAGACCTTTTCCTACCCCAAAATAATGATCTAGCCTATATATTTTGGCATTATTGGAATTGTCAACAACTCCTATGGAACTAAAGGGTACAGTATGATATATTATCAAGTTTTTTTCTCTTCTGATTAACTCTTGATTGATTAACAAATTATTACACTGTTGAAACGCATTACAAAAGATCATGGAAGTACTTGTAGTACTGGGATGTTTTGATCTGCTCTGAGTATGAGGAGGGTTTGAGCCACACTTTCTGTTGGGTTGTACAGGAGTCTTGAACATAATAACATCCATCTTTCAAACGTGTTATCTTTCTCCTCCCGGAGAGCAGCTGTTTCTCATTTTTGGTCTTGGTCAGTATACGTGTATCAGAAACTGTTATGTCATTTTCCACAAGAGGAAAAAAACGAGATTCTTATTTTTATCTTGCTTCTATAGTAATATTAAAAACTTTTATAATTTCTTCTAATTCCTGGCATAATCAGTTTGGAGATTACTGTTTCTATGTTGACACTGTCTTTTATTCTAAAAAAAAAAATTCCAATGACTTGTTTAAATGCTTGAAATATGAATTTGTATCAGAAGATCAAGATTTCTTTACACATCAGCACCAAGAATAGTTGCCCCACAATGTTTCAAAGGAAAGGAAAATCCAATACTATGACTATGTGTATATGAATATAAATTTATTTTAAAGAACCAGAGCATGAGATTATAGAGCTAGAAATTTCAAAACATGTATTTACATAGCATTCCTTTTGTTTTGATTATTATCAGTAAAAAATACAATGTTAAACTATTTGAGGAGACATGTTTACAATAGTAAAATAACCGTAACCATTTTATATAAGGGAGATTTAAACAGCCATGGATATTGGTATCTGCAATGGGTACTGAAGACAATTCTCTAGAACTACCACGGGTTAAGTACAGTTTCCTCTGATGAGTGTTTTTAGTGTGTTCCTTGTCCTGTTCTTGTTTGTCTTTATTACCTGAATTATTTTTTGACAGTATGCCTCCAACTTTCATGGTTGAATAATGTCTTTGGTGCCCACCTTGGTCACTATTTCTAGTGATACCTCATTGTTTCCAGAGAACTCTCTGCATTAATCATTAGTAAATTCTATAAAACTTATAGTACTTTTTGGTAACAAAACTGATTTTTCTTATCAATATATCCTTGAAAGGCACATGAACATTCAATTTCAGAGCTTAAGTTGGCCAACCATTTGCTATTTTGTTTTATTTTATTTGTTTAGTTACTTGTGGGACATATACAAATGTGTGTCTGGGTATATTCATGCATGTGGGCATTTCTGGAGGCCAGAGAATGATGTGGAGTATTTTGTTAAGTCACTTGGCACCGAGTATTAGAGAATAATATCTCTCACTGTACCTGGAGCCCAAGGTTGAAGTAGAACACCTGACCAGTGACCCCCAAGAATGCCTGTCTTCCTAGGATACCCATCAGTATTAAGGTGACGTTTACTCTTACTCCTTGCCTTGCTTTGGTTTCATCTTTTTCCTTTTCTGTTGTTTTTGGATTTGTTTGTTGGTTTCCTTGTTGTTCTATTGTTGTGATTGTTGTTTGTTTGTTTTGTTTTGTTTTCAGACAAGCTCTATTTCTTATGCAGTTCTGGCTGCCCGGGAACTATTCTAAATCATTTCTTCCAAGTGCTGGATTTAATGGCAAAATGAAGCTGTCAGCACATTGTAGACAAATCTGAGGATTTCTTCGATTTAGAATAACATAGCTTTTTTATTCATATTTCTCTTAAAGTCATCTCTGAGTTGAACATGAACAAAATTTGGAAATAACCTGTGTCTGTGTTCCTAGGACATTCCTCTGAGATAACCCTCTCAATTCATGTAGCAGCTTGTTAAGAATTATTATTCTAGACTTTGACTGCCATCAGAATTTTAGTCATGCTCTTTGTTATCTTTCAAATATATACTGTAGCCAAACAGGTCTTCTTGCTTTCAACAGACAATTTTCACTTCATTTTAGCATTTGATGTTTATGGATATCTCATTTTGTTACCCAACTGCTCTCTCTACAGTGGGTAGAATTATTCCTATAGATTCAATCATTATTTCCCTAGTGTCACTAATGTTTTGTTCTTTATATCCAAAAGACTAATGGGAAATTAGAATGCAAATGCTTAAGCATTTTCAGCAGAGCTTTCAATGAATTTACTAAGGAAAGGAAAGAATTACACCTCATGTTTAGAATCACCTACTTGAATTCATCTAGAAAATGAATCACATACAATGAATACAATTTAAATAAAGTTTAATATATTTTCACTGCTGGGTCAGAGGACATGAATAATAGTATAATAAATCTCTCTTGTTACACTGTTTATTATTTCCCTTTTCTATCATATTTGTTCAGTTATTGTCATAAATCTCCCCTGCTGTTTTTTTCACTGCATTGTGACAGATGTTTAATGAAAGTTGAAAGTGTTTTTATGCAATGCCATAAGCTTTTCAGAAGAAAGACAGTATGCAAATGTAAATCATAAATAACTGAAGTGCAAATCAGGATGCTTTCTCCAAGGAATGCATAAGTAGTAACTTAAAAAGAGATAAAAATGTAATGGTCTAAGATTTAAAGGATTAGAAATTGAAGACTGCATAATTCCAAACAGCTTCATTATTTTTGGAATCATGTTTAATTTCATTTCACTAGAGTACCAACCTGAAGAAGAGTGACTGGAAGGCATATTAGGGAAATGATTATGCCAAGAATTACTATACATCCAGAAAATAGCTGCATGGGGAGAGAACTAAATACATGGGAAGACGCTTTTATTCTCAGACCACTAACAGTATGAGGGACTTGAGTTGAATTTTGTATTTTCTCCTTTTCATGGAATATTGATTTTAGAAGATAATATTAAAAGTTTGAATAAGTGTTCACACAAAAGAATTTCTACACAATTAAATGCTCTGCTAAGGCAACAAGTAATTCTACACATTTCAATCCAAATGGATATTGGTATTGCACACCTTAACTCTGATACCATTTTAATCTTTCTTTCCATAAGAAATAGAGAAAGTTCATTTTTTAAAATTTCTTTCAGGAAAAAAAGCCTTAAGTTCAGTTCCTTTCTATAGTTTTATTATTGGTTTGTGTCTTAGTAAGGGTTTCTATTCCTGCACAAACATCATGATCAAGCAGCAGTTGGGGAGGAAAGGGTTTATTCAGCTTACATTTCCACATTGCTGTTCATCACCAAGGAAGTAAGGACTGGAACTCAGGTCAGGGAGCAGGAGCTGATGCAGAGGCCATGGAGGGATGTTCTTTACTGGCTTGCTTCCACTGGCTTGCTAAGCCTGCTCTTATAGAACCCAAGACTACTAGCCCAGAGATAGCACCACCCACAAGGGGACCTCCCCCTTGATCACTAATTGAGAAAATGCCTTACAGCTGGATCTCCTGGAGGCATTTCCCCAACTGAAGCTCCTTTTTCTGTGATAACTCCAGCTGTGTCAAGTTGACACAAAACTAGCCAGTAGTTTGTTTGTTTGTTTGTTTGTTTGTTTTCGAGACAGGGTTTCTCTGTATAGCCTTGGCTGTCCTGGAACTCACTCTGTAGACCAGGTTGGCCTCGAACTCAGAAATCCCCCTGCCTCTGCCTCCCAAGGGCTTGGATTAAAGGCGTGTGCCACTACTGCCCCGCTAGTTTTATTATTGGGACCAAGCAATTTCCATAATCTAGAATTGTTTTTCTTTATAACTTCAACGTCACCAGGGTAACTCTTTGAGCTTCATAATTTCTGCTTTAATGTTTCCCCTAATTAGAAGAGACCTTCTTTGTTTTGGGGGTTATCTGGTGTGTACTTGCTACCACCTTATCTTTGCTTTATTTTTCTTATTTATCACAAAGTATACCACAACTAAAAAGGTACAAAAGGATTAATGGTCACCATCAAATGACTTCAATAATTTATCCAAATGTGCAACATCTCAATGATCTCAGGTACTTGGGAAGACACACTTGTGGCTTAACAGTAGAATGATTCACATCTAGTAATTTACATCTTATGAAACACTTTTGTGATTTCTACTATTCAGAACAATGATTTACAAGGCTACAATAACAATATTTCTGAATCATAATGTGAGAAGATGATGTACAGCCTAGATGGCTGTCATTGGTTCTAGAGATAAGCTCAACCTAATTTATTCACGTGAACACATGTTTTCACAACCAAATTTCAGGCAGAAAACTAAAGGTACTAGAAGAATTAAATTATTATACAGTTATTAATGTCAGATGTAAGGTTTAAGTTCTAAAGAAAACAAACCAATGTAAGAGTGAATAGTTCATGTGTGCATTACCTTATAGTTAGTGCAAGCAGCAAGCAGCTACAAGGAATAACATTTCATCTGCTCATTGAAATTGATGGAAAATTTATAGTGTCTCCTTGAACTTAACTATAGACTAATAAAGTTTAAGATTATTATAGAATTTTATTTATTCAAAAGGTATATCAATGTTTCAAGTTACATTTTGTATTTAAACATAATTATAATTAAATGTATAAATATAAATAAACATTTAGATATAAATATCTGAATAGATACAATATTTTCTTCAAAAAGTTGTGCAGTCATACTTTTGAAGTTTTAAAGGAAGTATGCCAATATGTTTCTAATAATTAGTAATCCTAGTAATGTGCATTAGAATATTTTTATTTTTATATTTCCATTTTCTGTGTATTCAAAAATATTTACAGAGGTATCAAGAGAGTAAAGTATGAAAAAAACAGTGTTGGGTCAACTAAGCATGTAGTTTGCTCTGAATTTAATTTTTGAATGTTTTGTTTAGACATTGGGTAGATACAAACTCAGAAAGAATTATAAACTGAAATCTTCCTTAAGCATGGGAACAACATGGGAACTTTGATATAAAAGTCATAAAAGCAAATAAAGATAACTAATGTCTATATTAGGACAATACTGTTGCTTGCCAGATGTGCTGGCATATTTCCTGCCAAAATAATGCATTTTATCTATGTCTTTCTCTATGATCTACAAGAAAAATGGAAATGCCTACTGGCTACCATGCATCTCATCAACCACCCCAATGTAATGAGCCAATTTGTAGACATGGAGTTCATTCACATTGTTGTCATAGTTTTTCCTCTTACGCCTAGGAAAGTAAGAGAATGCTACTATAAATGAAAACCCTCATGTGCTATTCATTTAAGAGCAAACAAATCAACAGCACCTTCACCAGTGATGGGTCCTGTAATTCTTGCTCCTCTCCCTTCAATTTCATTTTCTGTACTTACCATGTATGTGATCTGGAAAGGACAGGGAACTTACCTTCTTAATTTCAGCATTATTTTAATATTAGCAACTTCAAGGAAATTCCCTAAGTATGGACTCTCTATTAGGATATCTAGCAATATTAAAAAGTATACTAAAGTATTTATTAATGAAAAAATGATTAAATGGTTTGTACATCTGTGCTAGTGACTTTCTGAAGTGTGAGAAATGATATACTGTTAGGTACCCTATTAATACAAAGGTGATTAAGATATTTTATTTTATTTTATTTTATTTTTATTTTTATTTATTTTTTTATTATTATTTTCTTTATTTACATTTCAAATGCTATCCCGAAAGATTCCCATACCCCTCCCCCCACCTCTGTTCCCCCACCCACCCACTCCCACCACTTGGCCCCGGCCTTGCCCTGTGCTAGGTCATATGGAGTTTGGGAGACCAAGGAGCCTCTATTCCCACTGTTG
>NC_034610.1:39501661-39507017 GCF_900095145.1 Mus pahari | reverse complement strand
TGAGGGACATCTGGGTTCTTTCCAGCTTCTGGCTATTATAAATAAGGCTGCTATGAACATAGTGGAGCATGTGTCCTTATTACCAGTTGGAAGAAGATATTTTATTTTCTTTACCTATTCACACATAGCAAAATGTGCTAAGGATTAACTTAGAGGTATAACGTTTCTATGATGCTACACCCCAAGAATTTAAAGAATTCCAGTGCTTCTAACACAGTGTAAGTAGAACACTGGTTATAGTTGGACAAAGTAGAAGTGACACTTTAGTTTGCTCATGAAGGATTCATGGAATAGAAATTTGTAGCAAAATTATAGAGCAGATGACCTAAGTAGATATAAGTTAAAATTCTCATTGTATGATGCTATTGTGAAATAATATGTCCTGCATTGAAACAATCCTCTTTAAAGGTAGCAAAGAGCCTCATGAACCTAAGAAAGTAAACCACTGACAAGCCTAAGAAAGTTTCTAAAAGGTACTGTAGGTGTCCATGATTCGCCAAAGAATAATACCAAGGACTCAAATAGAATATAACCACAAGGAGTGTTTTATTCTGCAGAAGTCCAGCATGCTAGGGCCTCCTATTACCAGAATAATGAGGCATCCCAGTTTGCTTGCAGGCCTGATTTAAAGCACATTGGGGAATTATGTGGAAGGTGACCCCTATGTTAATCTGTGGGATCCATCTTTACACATGTTCCATTACTGGGGTATGGGGGCTGGAAACTTGATGAAGAGGTCTGGAAACTGTTGTTGAGTAAGTAGATGAGGAGGTCTGGAAACTGCTGCTGACCCATTGTCCTTGCCTCAGACCAGGTGGCAGGGCAGCTTCTGAGGCCTGGACTTGCCTGGAACTGTGTAGTTCTTAAGCCTAGTTTCCTCAACTTCCAAGTTGAAGTCTGCCATGGAATCAACCTAGCCTTCTCACTACAAGATTCATAAGGCCCTTGCCCATGCTTCTGGTGACAGTAAACAATTACTGGGGAGAAGAGACTCTCTCACTCCCATACCTAATAATAGGAGACGCTTAAGTGTTCTGCCAGACTACCTTCATGTCTCAAAACAGAGCACTAGGGATATAGCTTGATGACTCATCATGAAGTTGCAATTTTAAAAAATACAGTTGGACAGAAGTGGATGCTCACAATCAGCTATTAGATGGAACACAGGGTCCTCAATGGAGGAGCTAGAGAAAGTACCCAAGGTGTTGTAGGGGGCTGCAACCCTGTAGGTGCAACAGCAATATGAACTAACCAGTACCCCCTGAGCTTGAGTCTCTAGCTGCATATGTAGCAGAAGATGGCCTAATCGGCCATCATTGGGAAGAGAGGCCCCTTGGTCTTGTAAACTTTCTATGACCCAGCACAAGGGAAGGCCAGGGCCAAGTAGTGGGAGTGGGTGGGTAGGGGAGCAGGGGTGGGGGGGTATAGGGAACTTTTGGGATAACATTTGAAATGTAAACAAAGAAAATAATAAATAAATAAATAAATAAATAAATAAATAAATAAAATAAAAAAAATACAGTTGGTTCTTAGTCAGGTGTACTCTAGTAGCTAATTTGATCTATATAGTACAAATAAACTTAACCATTTGCCAGGAAGGATTTCAGTAGCCATTTATCTGGTCTGTTGTTGGTGTCCTGTGTGGTGTGAACAGACATTTGTATGAGTCACCTTAACAAAAGTCACACAAGACAAGGGAGCTGCCAATAAAAAGAAATGACTGTCTTAGGAAATTTAACTAAGTGAGAGAGAACCACTCTATTATTTATTTATTCATTTACTTTATTTACTTGGATTTAGTGTTTTTTGCAGATTAATTTTTAAAAGTTTTAGAATCATAATTATCATTTTCAATAAGATATCTTTAAGATTTCAGAACTATAAAGAGGGGTCTCATGAGTTCCATAATTAACAAAACAAATGCAGAGTATTTATTGTTGAGCACAACGTCCCATTTTATGAGAAGGAAAACAATGAGATAACTGAGATAGACTATACTTTATGTAACTTTTAGTCAGAAGTAAGCATAGAGGACTGTGCCTTATTTAACATTTTGTTCTGCCCAAGCCAACAATGAAATCTAATGAGAATGCTGTATAGATTGATTGACAACATTTTGCAACCAAAATGTTAAGAATAAACTAAATATCTCTGTGCAACATATTTGTTATATGTAAGTAAATTTGGAGAAAGACAAAAGAGAACTATATAATTGTGTTTCACTTAAAATTTATGGTGTTTTCTTTGTCAGTTTAGGTAGCCTTTGGGCTACAAAGTTTAAACGTTATTTCTGGGAATGTTTTCAAGAGTTCTAATGTGACTAGAATATAACCCTACACTTAGGAAATCATTTAAAAACACAGTAAAGAAGTTTTTCCCCCCAAAGTCAGGGTGACTAACCAGTCTGATTATTGAAGGCACTGTTAGGTAATAAAATGTGGAGAAAATAGAATTTACATCTTTGCTTCTTGCTCACTGAGGTGGAAATCACTCTCTGACCCTTGACCAGGATTTACTTCTCAGACTTTCAATGTGCATTGAATTTGTTCACAGCTTTTCTGGGGTCCTGATTCTAGATATCAGACTGTGGGATTTATTAGCCTATATATATATATATATATATATATATATATATATATATATATATATATATATGTGTGTAAGCTGAGTTGTAGAATAAACAATTCCAAGAATATGTCTTCATATATATTGTTCTTTATAAATATAATGTTCTAAGCAAAAATTCACAAACTCAAATTTTACTAAGTACACACACACACACACACACACACACACACACACAAAATTCTTGGCTTCTTTCACATCAAAGAGAACAAAGCAGAGCTTCACAGAGACAGATGGCTGGCTTTCAGAGGACAGCAAGTCTCAATTTATATATATATTTAATTCATTTCTCCAACAACATTTACTGTCACTTAATCGCCTATTTAAGTTTATTGGATGTGTGAACTCTGGCTAACTACTAAGAATCATTCCAGTTTATTTTCAATTTCAGGTTTTTCTTTTAATCCATGATATTTTTTTTAATGACTACCATATGTTAACATTGCAGGTAGTGATTATGGAGGTAAATGAAATGTCCTACTTTCAAGGTCCTCACAGTTTACAAGGGAGACAGTCACATAAACAAGTGGCTATAATAATGTATGATAAATGATAGCTGTGAAATTTTATATTAAATAGTGAGGGAGCAAAAATGAATGAATAAATCTGCTTGACTGTGCTAACCATATTTAAATGTGAAATTTGAGTAAATACAAATATTAAGTAAAATTACATATTGTGGCTTGGAAAGTTAAAAAAAAAATCTAATAACCATGTTTATCTGGAGCAAGTAAAGATGATATTTTTTTCCCTAAACAGCCATATAATGTGACAGTCTTTCAAATTGATGACTTGTTTTATAATTTCAAAAATGTTTTCATTCTTTACAAACTTGATGCTGAAGCAGAGAAGCAATTTTGAATCCAAAAATGGTTTGTCATCATATGGAATTAAAGTATCTTTGGCTCCCTTTAAGAATTAAATATAATGAAAGAGGTTTTGCATATTCATAAATTGAATTTATTAGGAAGACTTATTTCTTTATAACCTTTGGGTAAATTTGCAAATATAATAAATCACTTTCTTCCACTATAGCTTCGATTTAACCACCAGCTTCAAAAATAAACAAAAAAATCAAAAACAAAAAACATACTTAGCCCCATGGACACAAACCAACCAACCACAGAAACAAATATTATTAGTTCCAAATTTGAGACATAAAAAAAAAGCTAATATTTTGAAACATACTATGCCTAGGTAAAAACATATATAACTTTCATATTGTCCCTACACTCTGTTTGCTGTTTTTTCATGACATCGCTTTCAAATTGTATATTAAGACCAAAGTGATAGAAGAAAATTAGATAGAGGGAAATTTTGAAAAAGAATAAAAAGGAACCTGATTACAATGTAGAAAATTGCAAGTCCAGATTTTTTTAAAAAAGTTACTGAAGTATATGATAATAATATAAATATTTTGAAAACAGCATCCATTTGAAACATACAGTAATCTCTGTATTTTAGACAAGATTATTTTCAGACTCTACAGGAAGTTATTGGCTTTAATTCGCTAAAAGTTTTAATTGCACACTGACAGATATTAAGCAAGAACAAATATAGGCCCATCACTGATGAGCAAATATGCAGTTGTAAATGAAGGGTAAATTATTTTTTCTTGAATGTATAGCCACATGCACAAACAAAATATTGTAAAGAAGCTTCGTCTGCTATGGAAGAATTTGTTCTAGTCCTGAGAACCTATGTTGGTACTGGAGTGGCTTTGATTCCTCTCCCGCAAGCACAATCTCTATCAGCAGCGACTATTACTCAATAGTAGTTAAGAGGCGTATAAGCTAATATTCAAACACAACTTTCTTAGAAATATTGCCAGATTAAAAGGAAATCTTTGGAGTATTTCCTAAAAAATAAGAGTGAACGTCTCTGGAAATTGAGTGTCTGTGTGTTTTCACGTTCCTTTGAACTGTCTCCGCAGGGTAGGCAGAGAATCTGTGGAGTAGTATCCCAGCTCTGTGAAGAACAGACAATAGAGCAGAGAAGCTGTTGTCAGTTCATATGTTCTCAGCCAGATTTGCTGGTGAACTTAACTCGTAATTAATTCTAGTTGGAAAGTTGCTGGATCCTTAGTCTCCTTGAAATCTACCAGGGTCTAACTTTACCTTTTAGAGTAGCAATTCTTCTTCACAGAGAGCTAAATGCCTACTGCACTTCCGGGAGGGTACCATTCTGCTCATTTACTTCTCAGTCCTCTTTAACTCTGAGCATCTTCAGCTAGCATCAGTTCACACTCCTGTTTCCTCAATGGGGCTCAAAACTTCCTTTGCCTCTGCCTTTCCAGACAGAGCTGTATGGAACAGGAGGAAAAATAGAATTTACATATTTTACACATTTAAGGAGATGACTGTGTATCTGGTAAAAAATAATGAAGTTAATGTCATACTGTTTTAACAGTAATAAATATTTGTAATAACTGTTAGTGATTTTGATGGCCAGTGGAACTGGGATGTGATAGTATCAGTGTCTATAACCTGATGTAAAACATTAAGACAATGTACTATTCATCATGACACACTTGGGCTTTTAACTACAAAGTCATTGGAAACAGGAGCGCTGAGAAGGATCTTTTCAGAAAAAACAAAAGAATGAAAAACTATAAAGAATTAAAAGTTCCTTGGTTGCTCCTGTAAGGCAAAAGACACTGTCAACAAGACAAAAAGGCCACAAACAGATTGGGAAAGGATTTTTACCAATCCTAAATCTGATAGAGGACTAA
>NC_034610.1:39481517-39499366 GCF_900095145.1 Mus pahari | reverse complement strand
CACACACACACACACACACACACACACACAGAGAGAGAGAGAGAGAGAGAGAGAGAGAGAGAGAGAGAGAGAGAGAGAGAGAGAGAAATAGTATAATAAATATTTACAGAAGAACACCAATGAATGAAATGATTGTGAATAAACAAATCATTAGGTGAAATGTGAGTTCATTCAAAACTCTTGTGAACAACACAAAGTTCTCCATCTAGAGACAATGAGTCATATCTCTCAGTAATAACACTGCACATTTTACTTACCTGTTTCTCAGTCTTTTATAGACTTTCATATGACTCTGTTTGGTTCCTACCTACTTTATTTGCTGATAGCGTTGTTTTGATTTAAAACCCAATGTTTCTTGCAATTGCTTATTTGCTTTTTCGTTTTTCTTGTTGTTGTTTCAGTTTTCTTTTTTTGAAAAAAACAAAACGGATACTTTATTTATTTCCATTTCAAATGTTATCCCCTTTCCCTGTTTCACCTATGTAAATCCCCTATCCCATCCCCCCTTACCCTCTTCTATGAGGGTGCTCCCCAAACCACTTCCACCTCACTGCCCTAGCATTCCTCTAAAATGGGATATCAAGCCTTCACAGGACCAAGGGCCTCCCCTCCCATTGATGACCAATAAGGCCCTTTAGCTCCTTTAGTCCTTCTCCTAACTCCTCCATTGGGGTCCTTGTGCTCAGGCCAATGTTTAGCTGTGAGCATGCACATCTGTATTGATCAGGAACTGGCAGAGCCTCTCAGCTGAAACAAGCTCCTCTCTGCAAGCACTTCTTGGCATCAGTGATAGTGTCTGGGTTTGGTGTCTACAAATGGGATGGATTCCCAGGTGGGGCAGTCTCTTAATCGCCTTTCCTTCAGTCTCTGCTCCACTCTTTGACCCTGTATTTCCTTAGACAGGAACAATTCTGGGTTAAAATTTTGGAGACACGTTGGTGACCCCATCCCCCATCTGTGGGGCCATGCCTAACCTCTGGATAAGATCTTGATGTCTTCTTCCTCCATTTTTGTGGAGTATTTCAGTTAATGCCATCCCTTTGGGGTCCTAGGAGGCTCTTGCTTTCCTGGTATCAAGAGCAGGCAAGATGGCACAGCAGATAGAGCACTGACTGCTCTTCCAGAGGTCCTGAGTTCAATTCCCACCAACCACATGGTGGCTCACAACCATCTGTAATGGAATCTGATGCCCTCTTCTGGTTTGTTTGAAGATGGGATTTAAGTTCTTCCATGTAGCTAAACCAAAACCATGTCCAATATGAAAGTATGCTGTTTAGTCCATAGTACATTAATAATTATTTTTTTCTTGTCACTTTACTGATATGACTTATATGGAGAAAGAATCATTGTTTAAGTATTAATGACATTAATTAATAATTGTTGACATATTCCTTTTTGTAAATTGTTATTTTAAATTTTAATAAAATATCTACAAAATGGGTTATTTAAACATAAAAAAAAATCTTACAGGTTTTGTCATGCTACTGAATGCCAGAATATTTCATATACACTATCAATGGAAATAAACTTCCTATTTCTACAAAAATGTCCATGATTTGAAGAGCTGTCAGGTGTTTCTATACCATTGTCACAAGAGATACATACAATCTAAAGTTTTTGGGGGGAAAAAGGGTTTTGTAATTCTTACTTTCATGCAGTAAGTAGTCCAAGAGCATCAAGATGAACCATAGACTAATCTACTTCTGATTAATGGCGCTTTCCTGCTGGCTCTTCCCTACACTTTACATAGAATTTTAGACTCAAATGCTGTTTCCATAGAAACAGGGCACTCAGCCTTATCAAATGGAAATATGTTTAATTTTTACATTTTTGTAAATATTTATGCAGCTTATGACAGTAATTAAAGAAACTAAGGTTAGTTATTTCCTGACAGCAAGAAAGAGGTGACTTGCTAGCCCATGGGCTAATATATTTAAATAGTCATTAGTGGCAAAATATCTCCTAAACACAGTTAATGTTTTCTTGCATATTTGTTCCTTAATTTTGGTCATTTATTCTACAACTGCATAATACACACCAAGAAAAATATACTTGGTAATAAAACTTCATTGTGGTAAATATGAAATTAAAACACACGTACAGTATCCCACTTGTTACTCATCCATAAACCAATATGGAGAGGACACAAATTATTTCTTGTAAATATTAGTAACTGGCAACTAAATTGTAAAATAGTTAATCTATTAGGGTCCTCTATGGTTCCTATTTATACTAAACACATTATGTACAATTTCACTGCCTAAATATTAAACACTTATTCTATATTATAATACCCTTTTCTCTTTAACTAAAATAAATGGCTAGTTGTTTGCTATAATAATCCTGTTTCCTGAATTATAAGTTACTTCAAAACTTACTGAACTTAAGGTGAGAACTTAAATTGTAATATCATATCTTACATGTCACTTGGCTATCTAAAATGTACACTGTCAGAAGGTTTGTAATTCCAGTATCAGGGGTGCAGAAACAGAAAGATCAAGCAGGAATTTAAGGCCATCCTCAGCTACATTGCAAGATCGAGGCTACTCTGTGATTCACGAGACATTGCCTTATAATAGTGAATAAAAGAAAATGGCTAAGATCAAAACCTCAAGAGATAGCACATGCTGATGAGGATGTGGAGAAAAGGGAAACACTCCTCCATTATTGGTGGGAGTACAAACTTCTACAACCACTTTGGTAAACAATTTGGTGATTTCTCAGAAAATGGAATAGCTCTAGCTCTAGACTCATATAGCACTCCTGGGCATATACCTCAAAGATGCTCCATCTCACAAATAACACTTGTTGAACTATGTTCATAGCAGCTTTATTAATAACAGCCTGAAATTGGAAACAACTTGGATGTACCTCCACTGAAGAACTGATGAAGAAAATATGGTAAATGGAATACTATTTAGCTATTAAAAATGAAGACATGAATTTTGCAGGCAAACAGAAGGAAATTGAGACTATCATCCTGAGTGAGGTAACTCAGACCCAAAAGTATATGTACTCACTTATAAGAAGATATGAACCATAAAACACAGGTACCATGTGACACTCCACAGACCCAAAGAAGCCAAACTAGAAGGAAGGCCTACTGAGGAATCTTTAATCTCATTTAGAAAGGGGAATAAAGTTGTCATAAGAGGCAGAAGGAGGGAGGGAACGAGGAGCAAGGTGAATGGAGAATTCAGGATAAGGTGTGGGTAAGGACAGGAGAGATGGCTTGGCTAGATGGCCATGACATAAATGAAAATCTGCAACTGACAGGGATGAGGAGGTAGGGGCCATCTCCAGGATGGCCTTCGATAAGGATGGTGGTCAAGAATCAGTGGAGGTGACTTTAGCTGTGACTCACTACACTGAGGGTATGGAACCTGAAGAGTCCACCTCCTGTATCCAGACAGGAACCCCAGTGAAACAATAGATACACCAATTCACCCACAGAACTTTCAACCCCAAATTTATCCTGTCTACAAGAAATGCAAGCACAGGGGAGGAAGCAGAGCCTGAGGGAATGGCCGACCAATAACCAGTCCAACTTGAGACCCATCCCATGGACAAGCACCAATCTCTTACACGATTAATGGCATTCTTTTATGCTTGCAAAAAAGGAGCCTAGCATGGTTGTCGTCTGAGAGGCTTCACCCAGCAATTGACTCAGACAGATGGAGACACCCACAACCAAACAGTGGACAGAACTTGGGAATTCTTTTTTTTTTTTTTTTTTTTTTTTTTTTTCCAAGACAGGGTTTCTCTGTATAGCCCTGGCTGTCCTGGAACTCACTCTGTAGACCAGGCTGGCTCGAACTCAGAAATCTGCCTGCCTCTGCCTCCAGAGTGCTGGGATTAAAGTCATGCCCCACCACGCCCGGCTGAGCTTGGGGATTCTTATGGAAGAAGAGGAGGAAGGATTGTGAGGGAGGAAGGATTGTGAGTCCTGAAGAGGAAGATACTCCATAGGAAAACCAACAGAGTCAACTCACCTGGACCCTTTGTATTCTTAGAGTCTGAACAACCAATCAAGGAATATATATAGGCTAAATCTAGGCCTCTCCTCTCATATGCAGCAGATGTGCACCTTGACCTTCATGGGGATCCTAAACAATTCGAGCAGGGTCTATCTCAACAGATGTTGCTTATACTTGTAAGTTCTTCTAGCTGGGCTATCTAGTCTAACTTCAGATGGAGAGGAAGTACCTAGCCTTGTAGAGACCTGATGTGCCAGAATGGATGGGATGCCCAGGGGCATGGGGCACACATACAGAGGAGAAGCAAGAGGGGTGAGGGGGAAGAGTTGTCACAGAGAGTGACCTGGAGAGGGGCAGTGAGCCGGATATAAAGTGAATAAGTAAAAAAGAAAAAAGTAAATAAAAAAAAACCCTAAACCTTAATTATTATTCCATGGATTTTATATTATTACACCTAAGTTTTATGTCTGATACTCCAAATAATTTTATGTTCTTCATGCTTTAATGACTTTATTTTTAAAAATATTATGATGATTATATTAGGGAATATTTTTCAAATTAGTCTGGGCTGAGAAGTGTGGGATTTTATTTAAATATTTTGCTGAGACACCAGCATATTTGCAAGCACCATTGTAAATCATTCAAATACTCAGAATATTTTATCTTGCTTAATTTTGGGAGGTATTTATTTACTTTTCAAATGTTATACCCTTTCTCTGCACTGTCCCCCAACCCATGTTCCAGCCTTCCTCTGCTTCTATGATGGTTTTCCCCACCCATCTACCTACCCACACACTCACCCACTCACCCCCACCACTGTCGAATTTCCCTACACTAGGGCATCAAGCCTTCACAGGACCAAGGACCTCTCCTCCAACTGATATCCAACAAGGCCATCCTCTGCTACATATGCATCAGGAGCCATGTCTACTCCTTGGTTGCTGGTTTAATCTCTAGTCTCTAGGAGCTCTGAGGAGTCTGGTTGCTCTTCCTATTGACTTGCTCCTTGACCCTTTAGCTCCTTCAGTCCTTTCTCTAACTCCTCCATTGGGGAATGCTTGTTCAGTCCAAAGGCTGGCTGTGAGAATCCACCACTGTATTTGTCAGACTCTGGCAGAGACTCTCAGGAGACAGCTATATCAGGCTCCTGTCACCATGCACTCCTTGGCATCCACATTGGTGTCTGGGTTTGTTAACTGTATGTGGGATGAATCCCCAGGTAAGGCAGTTTCTGGAAGGCCTTTCCTTCAGTCTCTCATCCAAACTTTGTCTCCATATTTGCTCCTGAGAGTATTTTATTCCCCTTTCTAAGAAGTACTAAAGTATCCACACTTAGGTCTTCCTTCTTCTTGAGCTTCATGTGGTCTGTGAATTGTATCTTGGGTTATCCAAGGTTTGGGGCTAATATTCACTTATCAGTGAATGCATGCCATGTGAGTTCTTTTGTGAAAGGGTTCCCTCACTCAGGATATTTTCTAGTTCCGTCTGTTTTCCTAAGAACTTCGTGAAGTCATTGCTTTTAATAGCTGAGTAGTATTCCACTGAGTAAATGTACAACATTTTCTGTATCCATTCATCTGTTAAAAAACATCTGATTTCTTTTCACTGATTTGTATGTCTTGTAACTTTGCCAGTACATCTATCTAGAGGCCTGCTGCCATTTTTGTCTTGTATGAAATTTCTATTGCCAAGGAAGACAGGATTGCAATTTTGTCTGACAGATTGAGATGGCATGATGTATTCTTGGTTATCAAAATCCTTGTGTAGTGTGGGGTTTTTAATTGGTGAATATTCACAATGTGGGGAAAGCATGGTACATACTGTATAATCTCAATTACCCAAGTGTGTGTACGCTTGCAGGATCTAGAACGACACATTGTGCTGAGCTGCTTGTGACTGGGTAACTTTGTTCTTCCTTTCTTGTGTTTTGTTTCCTGTAATGCATATGCTAAAAAAATAAACGAAAGCTTCTTTAAAGAAAAAGAAACAACCCTAGAAATGTATGTAATATTCTATTGTAGTACATTAAGGTACCAAAACACAATCCCAGAAATCTGAAATAATTCATCAAGGGGCAGTATCGGCTGTATCACATTCCATGAGCAGTGTGGTGAATATTTACAACTTTCCTGTTTTACACTTCCCTGGAATCATTAGCACGTTTTCATTTTAGAAGCCGTGCTAAACTCAGCATTGGAGCCCATCATTGGAGGAAATGAAAGTGAGGGCTAAGATTCTTTTTAATAGTTCGGGTGCGCAACTGGGAAAATGATCTGTCAGTATATTTTGTAGAACAAAACAGTTCATGTAATTAAGTTGGTCCAATGAAGGGAGATAAAAAGGACAAGATAGAGATGTTCCTTCAGGAGTAATTAGCCCTAAGAGTACAGCAGAGGCTGTGTGA
Organism: Mus pahari; assembly: GCF_900095145.1. Taxonomy (NCBI): domain Eukaryota; kingdom Metazoa; phylum Chordata; class Mammalia; order Rodentia; family Muridae; genus Mus; species Mus pahari. The sequence goes on along the minus strand of NC_034610.1, from coordinate 39,492,985 downwards.
GCATAAAAATGTTGCACAGTCAAATCCTGAGGGGAAAGAAGTTAGAACATAGATTAAGAGCAAGCTAAATGACATCTCTACAAAAGCGAAGGACAAATGATATACCATAGAACTCATCGAATGCCTCTTAACTAGAATTGAAACTTTAACAACTTTACGTTTGATTTTTTGTTTTAATAATATGTATTTACATGACACCAATATCTTGTGAAAGAATCAATTATTCCAATGACACCTTTCATTAAATGATAAATCCCTTGATGAAAAATTATAATTTTTACATTTTCCATAATTCTAGGCATGTGATACTATTTAATACATAAGAGAGAATAAGATAACATAAGGAAAATTTAAAAAGATATGTCCTTTGGTCACAAATTGTTTTTTTGTATAGATTTTTTTAGTCATATTCGTTAGTAAAAACTTCACATTGCCTGAAGGTCGATGGGTTTAATTACCATCTCTAAAGTATGTAAACTATGGAAAAGTATAAGCTTATGTTTGTTTTCTGGTGTTGTTTGTCCAGGAAACCTACAACTAAATGATTTTCTCTTTATATTTATTTGTTGATTGATTTTTATGTTGATGATTGTTTTGCCTATGTATATGTATATGGGTGCTCATGGAGGTGAGAAGCTGGCATCAGATCCACTGAAACTGTAATTATAGATCATTGTAAGCTACCATGTGGGTCCTGGGAACCAAATTCAGGTCCTCTGAAATATATAGGTTGACCAAATCAAGGTATAGGATGGATTTTCTAAAATGATTCACTATCAACCTCAAATGTTTTGGAATGTGTACATACTCAGTGTTATGATAACAATTGTTTGAGATATAAAACCTATTTATTGAAAGAAGGAATTATCTGCAAGGTTCCAACCTGAGGAGAATGTATAATCTCTTCATTAGTGAAATTAATGAATATTGTAAATGTGATACTTATGCTTTCCAAAATTAAATAAATAAAATTATACAATAAATAAATGAATAATTTTCCAAATCAAGATATTAAAAGTGAAGCAAGGAGATTCTGTGGCCAAGAAAAAAAGTAAGGCTTTCTTCACCCCAATGTTAGAACCAAACACAGACCTTGCCTCAAAACATGGGAAATAGTATATTTTGAACCATTTGTGAGTAGATCACAGTTTTGAAAAAGGGATATTGTAGTTATCCCAGTAACATCCTCCAGTGTCGAAGTAATTATATGACTTCTTATAGTCATATAATAGGAAAATAATTGAAATCTAAAAAATCAGGGTAATTTAAAAGTACATTCCTTGGAGTATTAGGTATGTGGTATGGCAAAGTACTAGTAGTGGATGTTGCATCAAACACAGAGAAAAGCAATGGATTGCTGTAAAGATAGCTATGGATCATTTAGCTCTGGATGTGTAGCATCCCACATTTGCCACAGCCAGGATGCACAGATAGAGGATGTTCTAGTATCTTTAACTTATATGTGAATCTTTTTTTTTGGGGGGGGGGGGCTTAAGTTCATCCTATCTAAAGAGAGAAACAATGTTAGTGCAATTGAATATTCACAGTCAATGCAATGAAACCGAACTCTAATCTCATATTCTACACTAAAAAATAGTTCAAAATATGTGAAAGACTTAATTGAGAGCTAAAATAATAAAACTTTCAGAAAAATGCAGGGTTTAAATTTCATTCTCTAAGATTGGGCAGGAAGTTATTAGGCGGATGCCAAAAGTATGAGGAGCAAGGAGAACTGAGAAGAATGCTCACAGTTCTATAGTTCAATGTGCAACATTTGCAGTGGAGGAGATGGAGTCATGAATCAGCAGGTAAGAGCATTTCCTGCTCTAGTAGAGGTCCCTAGTTAATTGTACCTGCAAGGAAGCTTACATCCTTCTATAATCCAGTCCCAGTGGATCTGGAGCTGTCTCTGGCTTAGGTGCCCACCAAGTATAAATGTATTATGCAGACATATATGGAGACAACACACAGATATTCACAATTGCATAACACAAAAAATTTAGAAAACATTAGTATTTATAGGCAGCAGTATTCATAACAAAAATGCTGAAACTAAACAAATATCCATCAGCCTAAAAACAAATATGTAACAATGGCATGCCCAAACACTAATATTAATTGGTCACAAAAAGGTAGAACAACTTGACTGTGGTAATAGTCACACACATCTGGGCATAAGGTTGTGCTTTCTACCAATGAATGACACATTAGCCTGTCTGCTGTTGAACAAAAAATGGACAAGAAATGGTAGCAAATGGTTCTGTTTGTCTTTCCTTTGGTTTTGTTTTGGCAAATGGCTTTTTCCTTCTGCTTTCCTCTACGTCCACTGGAAGCTATGGTAGCTATAAACATTTTAAAACAATCTGCAGAATTCTTAAAGATTTATTTTAATGAATTAGTTATTTCCTTATGTGTACATGAGTGCAAGTTAAGAGGAGAGACATCACTGCTCCTTTGCATTAGAGCTGCAGTTGCCAATGCTGATGAGAATTGACTCTGGCCCTGTACAAACACGGCACATATTTAAATTCCTTTTTATTAAGGTCATTTTCTTATTTTATTGGATATTTTATTTACATTTCAAATGTTACCCCCTATCCTGGTTTCCTCTCTGGAAACACCCTATCCCTTCTCCCTTCCCCTGCTTCTATGAGGGCACTCCCCCACTTATCCACCCACCCACTCCTGCCTATCAGCCCTGGCAATCTCCTACACTGAGGCTTTAAGCCTTCACAGGGCCAAGGGCCTCTCCTCCCATTGATGGCCAACAAGGCCATCCTCTGCTACATATTTGGTTGGAGCCATGGGTTGCTCCATCTGCACTCTTTGGTTGGTAGTTTAGTCTCTGGGAGCTCTGGGGGTTCTTGTTGTAAGGGCACTTCCAACAGAACATACTGAACTTCTGAACCATCTCTCCAGCCCAAGATTTTGCGTACTTACCTTTGGTTGATAATATTTGTGATCATAACAGAATTCGAAATCTGAAGGTCGGGTTTATACAATGTAACCTGGTCCATCATATTCAATCTTAGCCGAACTCAGCACAGGGTAGTTTACACATGCCAGGAGAATTTGTTCCAAAGGTGTAAGACTTTTTGTGAGTGGCCTTGTTCCTTGAGGCACTTGACTCAGTTTCCTTTTCTGACATTCTTTATATGCATTTTTTCATATTGAGACTCAAAATAGGGTTCTAGTATAATCTAGGGTATGTTCTCAATGTCTGACATGAGAAGATGAACATTTGAACATTGTATTCTGTATGTTCAGTCAGGCAAACTGATTCATGTGGTGCTTACAAACCATGAAGAGAGATGATCAGGTTGATTCTGTGGGAGTCAGTGGGTCAAAAATTGCAGACTACAGACACAGCGTCAAAGTTACGGTGCTAACCACAAGCAGTGATTGAAAGTTTGAGAGGAAACAGGCTATTGATCAGCTAAGCAGTTACGAATATGCAGCATTTATACAATAGATTGCAGGGAAACTAAACAAACACTCTGATGCAGCTGTTTCTCTTCATCTTTTTAAAAAAATATATTCGATATGCCTGCACAATTCATTTCATTTTGTGTGTGTTTAAAAACGTATATCTAATTAGTTTTGAGTGTGGTTCAATTTCAAAATATTTCCGTGAAAATGTTGTTATTTGATGTTATTCTAGTTTTCAAGGGAACGATATAAATTCATTACACTGGTAGTAATACAGCCCATCCTACATTTATAGTAAAAATTCCATTTCTAATGCAAGCGCACTATTGATTTTAATCTTCATTTTCTTATATGGGATCATTTGAGTTCTCTTTTAGCAGACATTTCCTTAAAATAATAAAAAGGATACAAGATGGGTCTACCATTACATAACTTTAATGTAGATACAATGAAGTCTTAGATAGCACATTCCTGGGTAACATATAAATGAGAGTACATTTCAACTCTTTTCAATATGGACAATTAGCTTCTTATTTGATTTCTATCCTGATAGATATTCAGAATATAAGTAGATGACATCAGTCTTCACTGAATTCGACTCAAAAGCATATGTTCTTAAAAATAACTGTGTAGAAACTAAGTAGGAAGGGACAAGTTCCTTAAGTGAAAATCTTTCAAATATCTGCTCAGGTGTCCTTTATAAATATTACTGTGGCTATTCAAAAGGCTGAATGTGCCCCTGAACCCTCTGAACTGCGTGCTGCTAGTTTTTCTTTGTCAAAACATGGAGGCAGAATTTTGCCATAGCCATTTGATTACTGATTCTGAGGCTGAGATATCACCCTTGCCTCTGTCTTCTGCTTATACTGGGGCCAAGGGAAGCATAAGAAATTTGTGAGTGCATTGAAGGAACTCAGTGCTAAACTAGACAATGTTACTGTACTCTGCAGGGGCTGAAGAGCTGTGGCTTACTTTAGAAGAGTTTTTCTCTGCTGAATGAGAATAACAAGAGTTTGGTGGTTTTAAAATAAGAGTGAAAGAGAAATGGTGTTCTCAACACAGCAAATCTAATGATTCTTGATATTTTATGGGAGTCTGATGTTTGATAAATGGTCTATCCAATAAACTATTAAACAAGGAAGACTGGGTAATGAAATCAAACCCCTGAAAAGGAATGAACAAAGGGCCCAACAGTCAGAACACATAGATTAGTATATCTTCTTCAATGGAATTTACAATTAATGTTATTGTATCAGACTTTATTATTCAGTTCCTTCAATTATTATTTTAGAGTACTTCATATTAAGTCTACAGTAAAATTGACTCTAAATAAAGTCAAAGCTCTTTAACAGCAACAAAGGGAAAGAGCATCTCCCTTTGATGTGAATTGGCTTTAGCTAATGATATCATTAGAAACTTTCCTCCAATGTAATGGTTAGATTTGATTTGATTTTCTTTTCATGCTTCTGTGAATGTCTTCTGTTTATTGATTGAATATGAGGTCTCACCTCCTGAGAAGGTTTTATTGACATTTGCACTTAATGAGGCATAGACACAGGAATAAAAGATAGGTAAATGTGAATATCTTACTAACACTTGTAGGACAGAGCTTTTTGATGACTTGACTCAACACTTTTCAATAACATAGAGCTACACATCTAGACGTGTTGGAGAGTGTAGTGTCCTATGTACAGCACAGAGCTAGCCAATACTGGGAGGCAGTTTGTAGATCACTGGGATATGGACTTTGAATCATCTTGAGCTTGATACCAAACATCATTGCCAGTTACTAACCCTGTGACCCTTTGTAGATTATATCACTTTTTCAACCTTAGACCAATGACTAACCTCCTATTAATAATATAATGTTGAGGACTGAATAAGGTAGTAAATCTGCTACGGATCCACCCACCTCTCAATCCCCCACCCACATTAAAATATAAGAACAAAAAGACGTATAGTTTTATATCACAGCTTCTAGTATAACAAAGCTTCAAATTTCTCTTATCTCTGCCTATCAAAGAGCTAAAAAGTTCAGAGCCTTAACTGACTCCACAGTCATTGCCTGAACATGACATACAAACTTAAGATCTTTGAAATAAGTTATGAAGATTTACAGATTTAAAAAAGTGATAACTTTGGAAAGGCTTCAATAGTTTAAACGACTTTTCCATAACCCATGAAAGTAGCACCCTAGAAAAGATGCAACGCTCACATTGCAGACCAGCCAGTGACAATCCTGAGAAATGAGAGCCTAAGTATGTTAGTCAGCAACAGCCACTTAACACCTCTGAATGAGAAAACCTGTGCTACCCTTTAAAAATCACTCAAAGTGCTCACCAACTTACAATATTAAATTTGTTGTCATTCTTTTATTGTTTGCAGCTGAGTGGGTCATCGAAAGCATCCAATACGTTGAACTTGCTAAACGCAAAGGAGAAATGCAATCTAAGTTGTTCAAATGTACCTTCCTACAAGACAAGGAACAGAAACGTTGGGTTTTAAAAACATCCTTAAGTGTGTAAAGCGGCAAGACACTAATTTCTTGCTTTAAACTCTTTTCTTAACTTTTACCTATGTATAAATATAGGAGTATTGGCATGTGTGGGGGCACATATGTATGTGTGTGTTTTGTATGGAGGCTAGGAAGTAAAATCAGGAGCCTTCCCAGATTGCTTACCACCTTATTCATTAAAGTTTGGTCTATCAATAGAACTCAGAGCTCACTGGTACAGTTGGAATAGATAGCCAGCTTGTTTGATGAGCCTCTGCTTCTGTATTCTGAGCATTGAAATTAAAACAGGGCCCCAGAGCTGTCTAACATATGTGGCTTATGGAAAACTAAAACCTACTTCCTTCTTGTGAGGGGCAGGTTAGTCATTGAGCCTTCTCTCCAGGTTCCTCCTTTCCTTTTAAAAGGGACATGCAGAATTTGAAAGCTTAATAACTTAATTGAAGAAAATAAGAAAAATTTAAAATGCTGTCTTAGTTAGAGTCACTCTTGCTGTGATGAAACACCATGGCCAAAAAGCAACTTGGGGGTGGGTGGGGGGAGGGGTTTATTTGGCTTAGATTTCCATACCTAAAGGAAGTCAGGACTCAAGCAAGTTAGAAACCTGGAGGCAGAAAGTGATGCAGAGGCCATAAAAGAGTGGTTCTTATTGGATTTCTCCTTATGGCTTATTCAGCCTGCTTTCTTATAGTGCTCAGGAATACCTGGCTAGAAGCTGCTCAACCCACAATGAGATGGCATCAAACATGAAGTGGGACAATGCTATATAGACTATCCTACATCCCAGACTTAGGGAGGCATTTTCTCAGTTGAAGTTCTCTCTTCTCTGTTAACTATAGCATATGTGAAGCTGACATAAAATTAACCAGCATATGTGCCATTTAATAAAAATATATTTGAAAATCCATCTGTGCTAACAGGGTAAGGTGCTTCTATCAGTCCAGAGGTTTCCTCTGTGCTTTGGAGAGCATAAGCAAAATGGAAACCCAAATATCACCAGCATTCTGATTTTAGAGTGTACTTTGATAGTGTATGGTTATCGTGATACACAAAACTACTTCCCTATCCATTGATTGTTTCCATGACACAGACTCTTCCTATACTGATGTAATGGCAGTATGTTGTTTTCTGTCAGCAAGGTGTTAAGCATGGATTTACGATTTTTTAAATTTGAAGTAAAATTCTGAGTTATTACATTTTAATATAAATATAACATTAAACTTGATGTAATCCCTGCCTGGACTTTTATTATGCACTAGTATATATAGGATTATCTAATAAGTCTAGTATATATAAAATACATGTGATTTATATGCATATATATATATATATATATATATATATATATATATATCATATACATTTTCAAGTAATGGCCAGGTATTGTTTTTATTTTGTATACATTAATTAACACTTTGGCTGAAGAATGTCTTCTTATATTTTATTTGTTTGCTGGTAGTAGATAAATATTTCTTGAATGGTTTGACTTCGTTTTACCTCATTGTTGACGCCTGTTTCCACTGTTTATAGACTGTAGACTGACAGCTGCAATATTTCACCAATTTGAAGACATGATGTAGTAGACTGCCAGGTACTGCTTAATCTAGATTTTTTTGTGTATTTACCTTTCCTTGGTTTGACAATACTTTTTAAATAACTGGTTCTTATATTCATTCAATTTTAGAATTTTTGAACATATTATCCTTCAAGATAGTAGGCTTACATGCCTGTTCTTATTTTCTGTTTAATCTTTTGCAGTGTGGTATATATAGGATGTGATGTATTTATATACTTGACACAGTTTCTTCATTGTCTTCCTTCAACTTTAACTAAAATTTTCCTAATGCACTTTCTTCTAATAAACAATTTGCTCACAATGTTTAATAGAAGTATATGACATGGGAATCTTAGAATTGAGCAAAGAAGAGTTATTCTAAAGGTTTTCCATCACCTTTATATTTCACCTAGAATTTTCTACAATTAAATGTCAGTTTCAGAACATTTTAATTCACATGTGAGCTAAAAGGATTAAATCAAGACAATATCTTCTAAAGAATTTCAGAATTGACAGAGAGAGAGATGTACCAAGTAAATTTGATGACTGTGTTTTGCTTGCTCAAATGTTGCTATACTTTGTTCTGAGTTTTTAACAACATAAGAAACAATTTTTGTATACCCAACTTTTTCTTCTAAATATATCTAAATACATAATTGAGATCATTTGTATAAGCTTCACTAAGACATTTTATAATCTTCTTTATGACTACTATATACTGTTGAATTTATGTTTCTATTCCTGTGTATTCGTCTGTTTTGTTATCAGCACATAATTAAGTTCCAATTACACTTGACGAAGAGGTTTTTTCCTATGTTATCACTATCTGTGCTAAGTGTAATCACCTGTTAATAATGGCAGTACAAATATTTTAAACATATGAATCATTGTATCAAGATTACATTTTAGCAGTTCTATTTAAATGAAGTTACCTTTTTCAATTTCCGAATTCTGATAAATACAAAAAAAGTGATACTTCCATCTTAATGCAGTAATATGAATTTTTTTCTGATTAATGTCCATTGTATGTGAACATATTTAGTTTCACATTAAACAGATCATTTAATGATTTACTTATTTATATTCTTTTAAATTACTTTTTACATATTTGGCTATTTGAAGGAAAGAAGCCTAAAATTATTTTTAAAAACTTCACAATAAAAATTTTGTACAGTATGCCTTTCATTTGTATTTTTTTGGGGGGTGGTGTGATTTCGATACTGGGTTTCTCTGTATAGCCCTGCCTTTCCTGGAACTCACACTGTAGAACAAGCTGGCCTTGAACTCAGCAATCTTCCTGCCTCTACCTTCCAAGTACTGGGATTAAAGGGGTGCGCCAAAACTGGAAAATCTGGTTTTTTTTTTTTTTTTTTTTTTTTTTTTTTTTTTTAACTAAAAGAGCTGACCATTTTATTTTCACATTTCACAATATAAGTAAAAACTTCCCCTTTTTGTATCACTTCTCCATCCAATAAGTTAGGAAAGGAAGTTTCCTTGTCATGAATCTAGTAAACACTCAGGCTCATTCATCACCAAGATCTCCTGGTGAAGCAAAAAGAAATACAAAATGATAAAGAGTGCTTCTGCTCTCGTCTGTCTGGCGGGGTCATGCCAGGCCTTGTGGGCACCACCATAGGGTGGGCGTGAGGTCTCATCATTGGAGGCCCGCACATCATAGGCATGTGTTCTCCCATGGGCAGTCTCATCCTAGGAGCTGGTCCCACAGGCATCATCCCAGGAGTAGGAGGACCCATCATTGGCATCATGGAAGGTCCTCCCATGTGGGGTGCAGGTATCATGTCAGGCCTAGCAGGATCCTGGAGACAGGAGGAAGGTGGGATCGAGGCTCCTGCAGGCAGAGGAGCAGAGAATGGACCAGAAGGATCTTTCCTTATTGAAATGCAGCCTTTGTTTTGTAAGTCAGACTCTGGGTCTGCCCTTCCATCCATTTCTGATAGTCAGTGTGTCTTCCTCACAGACGGAGAATCGTGGGTAAGATACTTACCACAGTAGTCACAATAAATTTAGGCATGTTGTTTCACAAGCTGTTGACTACCTGGGTCCTCATTTATATTTTTATATTTATTTTTGTGTTATTTTTATATTTTCACCCGTTTAGTTATGTCAGGTTTACAGCTTATATTTTCACATGGGATAAACCTGTTTCTCCAAAAGTATTGAGAAGAAAGACTGTCTTTTCTCTCAGTCTTATTTGGCTAGCATGCAAAGAGTTGTCCATACTTACTCTTCCTAGAATCTCTTATTACTACGTCTTCTCTTCTATACTCATGCCAATTTATTTACTCATGTATTTATTAATAGAGGTATCTAGTACACAATTTTCAACTACTGATTATTTGATTGTCATAATGCAAAGTAATGAAGTCTTAAGCATCTGCCCAATACAGGAGTGCTGAATATTTATGATATATATGTTATTGAATTAATAGCCAGCTGTTCTATCAGGCATGCACTGGGACGTGTACAACATCTCAGAACTAATGTATGTAGTTGCATATTCTGCATAACTTCAAGAATCCATGGGAAATCTTAGCATACTGGACACCCTGCCATTAGTTGAAAATTATCTTCTTTTCTTTTTCATGTTGATAATTCCTTCTTATTGTATACAAAAGGACACTGGTTAGTGGAGCATTATTTTAAATTCCTCCTATTGTATGAGCAAAATGTTTAAACAATATGGACAGGCATGTAAATTATTCCAGAGAATAATTTATACATTGAGAAACTCTTGTGATTCTGCCTTGTAAAGAAAAAATAATGATACTACAATTTCATGTGGACATCCAGAATAGTTTCTACATCCAAAAATCCTTCTTTTGTTCCTATTTATGTTGTGCAGTTACATTATCCTTTGCATGTTCAGGCCTAAGATTTTGATAATATTTAGCATGTCATATTTAAATAATGCAAAAGCATATGAGATGACTTGAGATGACTAAAGCCAAAAAAATTGGTTAATAGCAGGTGTCGAACAGTATAATGGTAAAAATTAGTACTTTTATTTTCTGCAAAGACATACTTAAACCACAAGAAAAGCCTAAGTATGTGTTTTGTGAATGGTTTAAGGCATGCAAATCCTAAGAGAATCTTCAGTATTCTAATTAGTTCTAAAGATATTCAGAATGTGCGAGTAAAAAAGCAAGAGAGATCCACGAAATATTTTAATGAGTATTTTCATGACACCAATTATGAGCATAGCTTTTACTGGGTGTCTCCCTTGTCGGTTACAAATGTTTAAATATTTAAATTATTAATTATTAGTAGATGAGTCTATGCAATTACATCATTTACATTTAAAATAAAACATTTTTGTCAAACACATAAAAAATTATAAAACAAAATTTGCTCAACATTCTGTCTCCTAAGGCCTCCTAGTCCAACAGCCTGGCAGTGAGTTAGTTGTTGATACTGATAGCTGACATAGTCTGACAGAGTTGTGTGGAAAAGTGAAGATCTTAGATTTATCTAGGGAAAATGTAAATAAGATAATGTTAGAACTAAGGTACCTTTGTCTCTCTTCCTTCAACTTCTCTGGCAAACAATTCCTTCCCAACAACAGCAGAGTGCTGCAAAGGTCAGAGCTGAGGAAGTGGCCCATGCCCTTTGGCAAATGAGAACTATGTCCCAACAGAAAACACTGAGCTTTGTATACTGCTGAACTTTGAGTTTCCTTTGATTTGATTGTGACTGTATCCTTGTTCTCTCTTGATAAGAACATATAAAACATGTCTGGTTTTACACAAATCCTCGACTGAGAGATTTTGGTATTTTAGAACGATTAGAATTTTATCAACATCTTGACATTTTAGAGGTACTTTGGTGTCCTGGCTAGCTTTGTGTCAACTTGACACAGCCGGAGTTGTCACAGAGAAAGGAGCTTCAGTTGGGGAAGTGCCCCCATGAGATCCAGCTGTGGGGCATTTCCTCAATTAGTGATCAAGGGGGAGA
>NC_034610.1:39467333-39479972 GCF_900095145.1 Mus pahari | reverse complement strand
GAGCAGGCTGAGCAAGCCAGGGGAAGCAAGCCAGTAAAGAACATCACTCCATGGCTTCTGCATCAGCTCCTGCTCCCTGACCTGCTTGAGTACCAGTCCTGCATCCTTTGGTGATCAAAAGCAGTATGGAAATGTAAGCCAAATAAACCCTTTCCTCCCCACTTGCTTCTTGGTCATGATGTTTGTGCAGGAATAGAAAGCCTGACTAAGACATTTGGATAACTGAGAGAAATTTGGTGATATTTAAGAATATTTGGATATTTTAGGTAAATTTTGGAATTGAATGGAAATTTGATACCTTAAAGAGACTAAACGTTTAAACTGTGTGAAAAGTTAAAGACTTTGAGACTTTAAAAGTTGAGGTGTTTTATATTGTGGTGTTCAAATTAATATGATTTCTTGGGCCTGCAGTTGAGTCAGGGCTCCGCTCTCCGTGTGTAGTGCTACTCTTGAGCCCATGATGCTGGGTTGTATAGCAAAGCAGGCTGAGACAGCAGATGAGTAAGAACCATTCTTCTCTGGTGTTGCTTAAGTGCCTTCCACCAGGTTCCTGTCTTGAGTTTCTTCTCAGACTTCTCTTCATGGTTTGTTATGATCAAGACATGTGTATATAAGTACTCTTTCCTTACCTATTAAGGTTTGGTCTGCTGTTATGTTTTGTATTGCTAAATACTGGCCCACAAGTTCTAGTTGCCCTCCCCCCACCCCAGGGACAAGGAAATTTTCACATACACCAAGTGATGCTATGTAATCCTGCTCTTTAAAACTATTGGTTGAATAAAGGTGCCTATAGCCTATAGCAGAGTAAGAGAGAAGTAGGCAGGGTTTTGTTTCCTGCAGTTGGGGGTCTGAGGCAAGACCATGAGGAAGAATAGAGGAGATGGGAGAGAGGAGAAGATGCTATGGAGTAAAGAGTCTTTCTTTTGTTTTTGTTTTTCCTTCTTTTTTCTTTTTTTTTTTTTAATTGGAGTAAAGAATCTTGAAACCTGGACATGAGGTAAGAGCTGACAAGATAGAACACAGCAAGTGATATATCTGACTTATTGGCAGGGAGTAGGCATAATGGCATAGAGGGTAGATTCTGGCCAGCTCTAGTGCTTTAAAGGCTTACTACAAATATAAATAGTTTATGTCCTTTATCTGGGTACAATTGTCAAAGATGGGGTAGATACAAACCCTCGATTGAGTCTAAGTATTTAATGTAACACTCTCTATTTTGGTTTTAGTCATGATGATTTTTTTTTCCAAAATTGTAGAAACTCTGACAAATAGCAAACAATATAAAAATAAAGATCAAAATCTTAGAAAGATACTCAGTTCAGTCCTATTTTATATAACTTTCATTTCTATTAAACAGGTGTTTGAGTAAAAATAACTATTTTGTATTTCCTGCAAGTGTAATGTTCTAAGTTATCCCTTCTCAGATTGAACATTTTACTAATGTTATAATCTGTATGTTCACAGTTTTATTAAATATTCTACTTGATTCTCAATATCAGTTGTTCTTTAATACACTTACCTTCTTTTCACATGGCCATATACAATGTGTTCTATGTAAAATTATGCATTTTTGAATTAATATGAAATCAGTAACTAGTCATTATAGGTAAATTCATTCCCCCAGCTCTTTATTTTGGGAAATTGTATTTTGTTTTGTTTCTGTTGTTCAGATTTTAGTTTTCAAAATTTCTGAACAAGTGTTCAACGTTATATATGTATTTATACATTAACAATACCCACAAGAGGAAATATGGAAAAAAAGCGTGGAGCATAGAATAAAGGAAAGGCCATCCAGAGACTACTCCCCCTGGGGATCCATCCCATATACAGTTCCCAAACCCAGACACTATTCTGGATATCAAGAAGTGCTTGCTGACAGGAGTCTAATACAGCTGTCTCCTAAGAGGCTCTGTCAGAGTCTGACACATACAGAGGAGGATGCTCACTGCCAACCATTGGACTGAGCACAGGGTCCTTAATGGAGGAGTTATAGAAATAACTGAAGGAGCTGAAGGGCTTTGCAACCCCATAGGAAGAACAACAATATCAACCAACAATTCCACATCCTCCCTCTGAGCTCTTAGGGACTAAACCACCAACCAAAGAGTACACATGGAGGGACCCATGCCTCCAGCTGGATATATAGCAGAAGATGGCCTTGTTGGGCATTAATGGGAGAAAAGCCTTTGGTCCTGTGAAATTTTGTTGTCCCACTGTAGGGACATGGCAGGGTGGGGGAGGTGGGAGTGGATGGCTGATTGGGGAACACCCTCATAGGAGAAGGGTGAAAGGGGATGGGATATGGAGTTTTAGGTGGGGGAACCAGGAAATAGGATAACATTTGAAATGTTAATGAAAAAATATCCAATAAAAAATGCAACAAACAAACAAACAACACCCAAAATTTTGTTGTAGATCTTAGAACAAAAACTTTAAGTGGAATTGTGTTTTTGAAAATAGGGACATTGAGTAATCTTTGAGACAAATTAACTTGCTTTTTGACATTTCTAAAAACTATCATTACAAATCCTGTTAAGCAAATAAATTATAATACAAGTTATGAGAAAATTTCAAACCAAAGTCAAGGGTAATAGTGTGTAGCATATTCCATTCTTCTAAATGAGAAAAGCAAAACAGGATTCCATGTAGAATTAATTAGTAACAATATTGCAATCAAGAGTCAATTTATTTGTTCAACCATGGCATACTTCTGTCGAGCCTTTTTCTTTCCCATAAAAGAGTATGGGGAAGATGACACAAGAATAGTGCTTAGTCACTACCCTGAGAAGCTGATTTAAGTAAAAATGGATATCTTACCAAGTAAACTCCAATGATTTGTGAGGGGCTGGGCACTGCTTTTGTATGAGCTTGTAGACATATCATGCTTAATATTTTCATTAAAAGTTTTATTTTTGTTGAGATTAAGATAAAACACATAATATTTGTAGTTCAGTTTAAATTGGTATATGACAGACAGTCTTGATGAACTATGTCCTCAACTCTAAACAAATTCTCCATAAGAACAAAATCTGAGCTGAGTTCTTCCACTTTGACCCCAAAGAAATGGTGGTCAAGCCTACCACTTGCTTAGCAAAGATTTTTCAAGCAGTCTTAATTTCAATGAGGATCTATTTATTGGTATAAACTCAACAATTTTCATGTGACATGAACAGATTTGTCTTTGGTTGGGCACATAAGTAAAATCATTCATCTCTTTCCCTACCCAATATAGTGAAAGAAAGTTTCAAAAATAACTGGATTCAAACACACAGATTGGGGAAATTCTGAAGTACCTAATTGTGATTCAGACCTCTCATTTACTTAGAAAGATAAGTAATTAGGAGTGTGGAAGCAAGCTAGGACACTATATGTGCTTGGGTAGGATATAATGCAGATGTTAGCTGTACAGGAAGCCGGCTTCAGCCTTTTAACCGGTGTGTGTGTGTGTGTGTGTCGGGGGCGAGGGGGATTAGTGGTTGTTGATGATGATGACCAAGTAACAAATGCATTAGCTACCATGTGGATAGGTGCAGTGGTTAGTCAGTACTTGTTTGGAAAGCTTGAAATTCACATCTGGTTTTTCTGGCTCCAGAAGCTGTCCATGGAAACCAACACTGACACAATGATATAATAACACCTTTGAAGGTTAGTACATGCTCAGAAACAAGACACATGAGAGCCAGAACATTATTAACATGTACGTTGAGACTGGTGAGAAAAGTAATCAGGCGAGTAAAATATAGAATTAAAATCAGGCCCAGAGAAAGTGAGAACTGACAGACTGGTGTGTCAGAGTACTAGGAAAATCAACCTTGGTACCTGTCAAAATACTGATCAACTGGGTATCAGTGTAAAGACACTACCAAAAAAGGCTAACTGGGTATCAGTGTAAAGACACTACCAAAAAAGGCTACACACGATAGACATCAAAGAGAAGAACAAAGAGTGCACGAGAACTTTAAGCTCTTGCCAGGAAGAAAAATAAAATGCTCATGGACCTGGGAGGCAGGGGAACATGAATTAAAATATCTTAAGCTTTGTAAAAAATTCTTCTAATTAGTATTTTTTTCAAGCTACATAGTGAAAGCAAAGTTAATAAAGGAGGACCAGTATTTACTCAAAACATAATTGAGTATTCCAATGTCATAGTTGCAAGGGTTGGCAGGTAATTACCAGAAGAGAATGACAACAGCCTAACTCTAAAAATGTCATTTCTAACAGGATTCTAGAACTGAATGTGAAGAATTGTTGAAGAATGTTGAAGAGGTAATTGCGATTCTTGTGAATGAAGACATGAATGATTCACAAAGAAATTTTTGTAGCACAAGGACAGGTGCACACAGTCTCATATTTGCACACTTTGAATATATTACCAACCAATAAAAGACTCTTGAGGAGGCCCATCTAGCTAAATACAAATTATTATTTAAAATAATTAAACTTGATTTGAATATATAAAAGACCATTGCTTTTCAGTATTTTATTCAATCTAAAAATTATAATATAGCTTAAATTTATATACAAAGTATTTATATATGTACTCTAGAAATCTACATATTATATACATATATATGAATTGTATATATTCATATATATTAATGCTGAGATTGAATTAAATACTGAGTAACAATGGTCTTCTTTATATTCATATCTGATTTATTTGTCTCAAATAATAATTTGGCCTTGGCTAGATGGGCTTCTTCAAGTATATTTTATTGGTTGTTAATGTATTTACAAAGTGTAAGTGAATATATATATATATATATATATATATATATATATATATGTGTGTGTGTGTGTGTGTGTGAGTGTGTTCGTATGTAATGATATATATCAAAATAGTTATAGACATAAAATCTTTATGGATCAATGATGATAAAATTCTAATGATGATATGTGTAGAATTGTACTTACATGTGTAAGTTAAAGGATATATTGAATGTCAAGAAAGCTATAATTCACAAAGCATAACTATCACATTTGTGTAGGCTGCAATTTCAAAGCACAAAGCAATTAAGATGGAATTTATTAATAGAGGATTAAACCTAATTCTCCAACAAAGTCTACATATAAATGTGGTTTTGTGAATATATTCAATAAGAATAAATTGACTGTGTATTAATGGGAAATCTTTAAGTTAATTTAACAAACATTATGGAAAGCTAGAGAAATTATACCTTTTACCACATGCTCTTTTCATTCCTGTTATTGACTTCCTAAACACTTTTGAGTACATGCTCTGTAAGAAAACATTCTTAATATTCCTATACTACATCATGGAACAGATTCCACAGTTATATCTGACTACATATATCTGACCCAACAGAAAACAAAACAAAACAATAGTCATGATAATCAGTGTGGTGGTTTGGATAAAAGTAGTCCACACAAGCTTATAATTTTGAATGCTTGGTCGTCCCAGAGTGGAACTACTTGAAACAGATTGGGAGGTGTGACCTTGCTTGAGTAGCCATGGCCTTGTTAGAGGAAGTGTGTCATTGTGGGTGGGCTTTGGCATTTACAAAGCCCAAGCCAGTCCCAGTGTCACACTCTTCCTTGTGCATACAGATCAGCTGTCAGCTACTCTTCCACTTGTTGCCATGCTCCCCACCAGGCTAACAATGGACTAACCCTCTGAAACTCTTAAGTCAGCCCCAATTAAATACTTTCCTTTATAAGAGTTGTCCCAGCCATAGTGTCTCTTCACAGCAATAGAACATTGACTACAACATTGAGACTTACAGCAAATCTGGAACTCAAAAAGATGCCATGCATATATTAGAAGCCCAGAGAAAGTATCAGAGACTAATTATGGTGCTGGTTTCATTTTGTAGAAGTTCACAGAAATAAAGAAGCACAAGATTTTTAGGCAGTGACATGATATTAAATAAAATCAGTGATTTATTTTAATATGAGGAATAAACAAAGACATACTTCAATATTCAATATAGCCTATGTAATTGCAAACTAACCTAGATTCAAGTACAAGTCATTTGTAAGTTTAATGTTAAGTAATTGGTTGCCCAAGGAAAGTCATTTGACTTGTGCAACTCAAACATTTATTACATAAATCAGTTCATGATCAAATTTCATTTTTGTTTCTTCTTAAATGTCTTTTTCTACTTTAAGGTGGAATATATCAAATAATATATGTAAAATGGCTGTAAATACACTTTAATATAAAAAATTTATTACAAATTTGATTATTTTTACCTGTTCTTTTATTACAGAAATTATTACTTATATTACCTATGAATGAATATTTTTAGTGAGTTTAGATGTGATACATAAGAAAAGAGTTAAGTTTTGAATTTTTAGAACAGGTCATATATATTAACCTAAACAAAATTTCTAAATATCATAAAATCATAAACCAAATTTGAGTTAATAAAATATTATATTTAAGATGTATTGGCAATCTTGAACTATAGTAATACCTCCTGCTGAGCTTCATACTCCAAAAATGAAACACAAAGCTAAGTACTAGATTTCCACACTTATTCCTTTAGTAGAACAAGGCATGTGGAGGTTGGTTTCTGCTTGAGTCTATAGAAGAATACCTTCTTCCTGGAGATTCTGAGGTTGATTTGGAATTGCAGTGAGCCTAGAGCCTAGGCCTATGGATGTTATCTGTCTTAGTTAAAATTTTATTGCTGTGAAGACACACCATGACCAAGGCATCTGTTATAAAGGAAAATGTTTAATTGGGAGCTGGTTTACCATTTCAGAAATTCAATCCATTTTCATCATGGCAGAAAGCATGGGAGAGTCCAGGAAGACACGATTCTGGAGAGATGAGTGTTCTACATCTTGATCCAGTAGCAGTCAGAATGGGACTGGAATTCCACACTAGGTGTAGCTAGAGTATAGAGACCTCAAAGCCCACACTTACTGTGACACACTTCCTCAAATAAGGCCACACCTACTCCAACAAGGCTACACTTCCTAATAGTACGAGTCCCTCTGACCAAGCATTCAAACAACCACATCATCCTTAGCCAGTGTTAACCAGGATGGGTACATAATGATATGAAGGTGAAGCAGAGTGCCCCCATTCCTCTATAAGGGTCTTGCTATGCTCTGCTGCAGAAAGTATGGAGTCTTAGTAATAGGGATATGACTGACCTTGCTACTGTCTTCTTATGGAATTTGTTTTCTTTTACTCCAACCAGACCTCACCTGGATATAATTTCTCCTAAAGTCTTTAGTTCCTGTGAAATTATCATTGTACATGTGTGGAGTTTTAGTTAACCTGGTGTTTTTGTGGATGCAAATATATGAAAACTTGTGTTGCTTAGTACACATACATCACTCTTAATTCAAGGTCTCCTTGTAGAAGACTTGGTCATCACAGTTGTAGCAGTGATATGGTTGTAGAACATAGACAATAGAGTATTATATTAAAAGAAGGATCACAGAAAAATAATCTGGTCGATAGTCTAGAAAGGATTTTGTTATATTCGGCTTAAGAAACAACAATTTAGTATATTTTTAAATTGCTCCAGTCATAGCTACCAAAATGAGTATGTAATAATTTATAGTGTCAAATGTTATGGAGAAGTTACATGGTATCTTTGTAAAATGAAAGCATGATTTTCAAAGTTCAAACCTGAAAGCAACCATGCCCTAAGACCCTTAACTGTATACCCAAGAAAAAGAGACCTGAATTCATTCTAAAAAAATGTGTCTATTAACTGTTATACTCACAAGGCAAGCATTGATTCCTGAAACAACAGCATTCATTCTCATTCTAATATCATGATTATATTAAGAAAAAATTAACTTTGAGTGTCTCACTTCATCCATTAAATGTTCACAGAAGTTACAATAATGGAAAAAAACACATGTAACAAAACTCTCTCTTTGTAAATAAAGCTAGCCCATATAGACATTTCAGGATTAAGGAACTCTTGATGTATAATGTAAAAAATATAGTCAATACTGGCAAAATGATAGCATGTATTTTTTTACAAAAATGAGTTATACAATACATATTTATTGAGTAAATGGGACAATTCAAGTTAGAGAAACACTTTTAACGTATCAATGGATTATTCTCTTGTATTCATCATTGTGAAGCGTATCACCTTTCTTTCATCAGTTTTTGATTTCTAAGCAAGTACATCCTATGTGTAAGCTTGGCTTGAATGACCGCCTTTCATCATTGAAATGAGATCCACAATTTAGGATGCATTTGAAATGCCTTCACCAACTGACATCTATTGAATCTTCTCATTTGAGAAATGTGTTAATCATTTGGAAGTATAAGAAGTAAAATAAATAATCGTTGAGAGCCTATAAAAGTCTACAACATGAGAATTGGCCTTCTTTTATGTAGAAATAACATTCTCATCAATTATTGTAAATAAATATTTTTAAATAGCAGATTTTCACCATCTGACATTTCAAATCTTTATTATTTGGCATGTCACTGACCTAGGCTTTTCTTTTTCTTAAATTACAGTTTTGACACTGAGTTTTAATGATTTATCATTTTATTTTATAGGAGAAAAAGTATTGATAAAATAAATCTGTAAACAAAAGTATGAATTAGAGTTGTATGAGCACTCTGCTAACCATATACATTCTTTTTACTTAATGTGGGGAACTATGACACTTTCCTGGTCTACCTACTTTAAGAGGCATACCTCATACTTTATTTAGGTCAGATTTCATGGCTCCTGGGGAAATGTGTGCCTTGGTTGCTGAAGAAACTGAGGCACTTCCCCAGAGAGTGAAACATTCAGGCCCTCTGTATTTATCCGTTTTCCCTAAAAGACAAAGAAGCATATAAATGTTTGACAATGCATTTTGTCTTACGCATTAATCTTTTGTGCCCTAAAGCTTACAAATATCGCTATATCCTGGCAACTGCCATAGTATTGATCCTGGAGGCCTCTATTGTATTCTGTTCCTGATAAGGGTATACAAAGTTGCATTGTTTGCAGTAACCTTGTCCTAGACTTGGTCTTACTGTGGTCCCTTTCCCAGCCTGGTTTTCCTTCCTACTCACTATAATCAGGTAAACCTAGCTCACAGTAAAGGCTGATGCTTACAACTTAGCTGCTTCTGCTTTACAATTAATGATACACGTGTTCTTGAAAATATATGATCTCTGGATATTACCAAACTGTGGAGTGATAGGCAGAAACATATCAGACAAGACAATGTACTTGAGGTTACAGATTTATCTGAAACAGTTTGAGTCCAAAGATCTAGATTTACATGTAGTATATCTGATTTGTGGAGGACAGATCTACTCTGAGGCTTGGTTTGTTTCTGCTTACTGTTCTTCTGCCTGCAATGTATCACTTCTCTGTAAAGATGTAGAAACTCTCTCTCTCTCTCTCTCTCTCTCTCTCTCTCTCTCTCTCTCTCTCTCCTCTTTCTTTGTCTCTTTGCGTGTATCTCTCTTAGTTTCTCTCTTTGTCTCTCTGTCTCTCTCACATATATGGTTCATTCCTTAGCCCTAAGTAGCCTAAAAGCCCTGTCCTTTCTCTCCCACACATATATTTGCTAGTTTGTATGTAGTAGTTTCTGATCTATTCCACAGAGTCAGCAATATGGTGCTACTGCACTTTTATCTTTGTGTATAGGAAGCTCATTGCCATTTAGTACTCCCAAGACAAAAGTACTAAATTTAGAACAAGCCTTTTGAAACCCTTGTTTACATGCTTCTTTGTTTCAGACGCATCTCCTGGAATATAGCCAATAAAGATCAGGATCATCTGCCTCAACTTCCTCAGTCTTGATCATTTATTCATGGCATGTAAAAATATGCCATTCCTACAGAGACATTCCTTCAACAGAGGACTACAATATATAGTCAAATAAAACCACAATATATAGTGAATCCCAGGAAGTCTTGCTGGATTGTCTCATCTCTATTTCCCAAAATAAAAACTGAGCTGAATCCACTACACTTAAAAACTTGTTCCTCAACTAAGATATATATTGTCATTAAAGAGTTTCTTGAATTCTCTGTGTATACATTCAATTGTTTATACAATAATGTGTTCTATTTGTGGTAGATGGAGATTTAACAAGAAGGTACATATCTAGTCAAGGTGGAGAAAATGGACACTGGAGAGGGCTCAGTCATGAATGGGACATCTATATCATTTTTGCCTCCTCTGGAGGCTTAGGAATCATAGTAGGAGAAAGAAGAGAAAACTGCAAGTACTAGGGAGTTAGATGAGAAGAAAGAAATAGTGAGCTATGGACACAGCATAGGAGTTACACAGAAAGATACAAAGATTTGTCATAGCACTCAGCAGTTTTTTCCAGAACTGTAGACTCTGCTAAGGTTAAGCATCTTCCACTGGAAGGCCAAATAGCTGTAACTAAAAGTATAATATCATATGTTTCCTTTTAAAATTTTTAGGATTTTTTATGTGTTCCTAAACTTTATTCTAACTCAACTGTTTAATATCTCAATGGCAATTTTTTATTAATGTGATACTACATAATTAAATTTATTTGGATTAGAAAAGAGTTACATGAACTTTATAGTATTTTATTCTTTGTATATTTTAGAATGTCTTTATTATCTAAGCCTTTTAAATAAATTCTTGAGTTAATTTGACAGTGTTTCAGGTGTTTCTCAGTCATTCGGTATTCCTTAGTTGAGAATTCTTTATTTAGTTCTGTACCCCATTTTTTAAATGGGGTTATTTGAATTTCTGGAGNCCAGCTTCTTGAGCTCTTTATATATATTGGGTATTAGTCCTCAATCAGATTTAGGATTGGTAAAAATCTTTCCCAATCTGTTGGTGGGCTTTTTGTCTTGTTGACAGTGTCTTTTGACTTACAGAAGCTTTGAAATTTTATGAGGTCCCATTTGTCAATTCTTGATTATACAGCACAAGCCATTGCTATTCTGTTAAGAAATATTTTCCCTGTGTCCATATCTTCGAGGCTTTTCCTCACATTTTCCTCTACCAATTTCAGTGTCTCTGGTTTGATGTGGAGGTCTTTGATCCACTTAGACTTGAGCTTTGTACAAGGAGATAAGATTGGGTCAATTCTCANTCTTCTACATGATAACCNCNAGTTGTGTGAGCACCATTTGTTGAAAATGCTGTCATTTTTCCAATGGATGGTTTTAGGTCCCTTGTCAAAGATCAAGTGACCATAGGTGTGTGGATTCATTTCTGGGTTTTCTATTCTATTCCTTTGATCTACCTGTCTGTCGCTGTACCAGTACCATGCAGGGTTTTTTTTTGTTGTTGTTGTTTGTTTGTTTGTTTGTTTTTTATCACAATTGCTCTGTTGTACAGTTTAAAGTCAGACATGGTGATTCCACCAGAGGTTCTTTTACTATTGAGAATGGTTTTTGCTTTCCAGGTTTTTTATTATTCCAGAGAATTTACGAATTGCCCTTTCTAACTCAGTGAAGAATTGGGTTGGAATTTTGATGGGGATTGCATTGAATCTGTAGATTGCTTTTGGCAGGATGGCCATTTGACTATGTTAATCCTGCCAATGAGCATGGGAGATATTTCCATATTCTGAGATCTTCTTCAATTTCTTTCTTCAGAGACTTGAAGTTCTTATCATACAGATATTTCACTTCCTTAGTTAGACTCACACCAAGGTATTTTATATTGTTTGTGACTATTTGAAGAGTGTTGTTTCCCTAATTTCTTTCTCAGTCCATTTATACTTCCGGTAGAGGAAGGCTACTGATTTATTTGAGTTTATATGCTGCTACTCCACTGAAGCTGTTTATCAGGTTTAGGAGTTCTCTGGTGGACTTTTTANGGTCACTTATGTATACCATCATATCTGCAAATAATGATATTTGACTTCTTCCTTAGCAATTTGTATCTCCTTGATTACCTTTTGTTGTCGGATTGCTAGGCTAGGACTTCAAGTAGTATATTGAATAGGAAGGGAGAAAGTGGGCAGCCTTGTCTTGTCCCTGACTTTCCTGTGATTGCTTTGTGTTTATCTCCATTTACTTTGATGTTGGCTACTGGTTTGCTGTATATTGCTTTTATAGTGTTTAGGTAGGGGCCTTGAATTCCTGATCTACGCAAGACTTTTATCATGAAGGGGTGTTGGATTTGTCAAATGCTTTTCAGCATCTAATGAGATGATCATGTGGTTTTTGTCTGTGAGTTTTTTTTATGTAGTGGATTATATTGATGGATTTCTATATATTAAACCACCTTTGCTTCCCTGGGATGATGCCTACTTGTTCATGATGGATGATAGTTTTGATGTGTTCTTGGATTCAGTTTGCGAGGATTTTGTTGAGAATTTTTGCATCGATATTCACAAGGGAGATTGGTCTGAAGTTCTCTTTCTTTGTGGGATCTTGTGTGGTTTAAGTATCACTAACTGTGGCTTCAGAGAATGAATTGGGTAGAGTAACTTCTGTTTCTATTTTGTGGAAAACTTTGAGGAGAGTTGGAATTAGGCCTTCTTTGAAAGTCTGATAGAATTCTGCACTAAACCCATGTGGTCCTGGGCTTTTTTTTGGGGGGGGGGAGACTATTGATGACTGCTTCTATATCTTTAGAAGAAATGGGACCGTTTAGTTTGTTAAACTGATCTTGATTTAACTTTGGTACCTGGTATCTGTCTAGGAAGTTGTCCATTTCATCCAGGTTTTCCAGTTTTGTTGAGTATAGC
>NC_034610.1:39458436-39467322 GCF_900095145.1 Mus pahari | reverse complement strand
TTGTGTCCATGTTCTCTATGGAATCTTCTGCACCTGAGATTCTCTCTTCCATCTCTTGTATTCTGTTGCTGATGCTCACATCTGTGGTTCCTGATTTCTTTCCTAGGGTTTCTATCTCCAAAGTTGTCTCAATTTGGGTTTTCTTTATTGCTTCTACTCCCTTTTTAGGTCTTTGATGGTTTTGTTCATTTCCATCACCTGTTTGGTTGTNTNCTCCTGTGTTTCTTTAAGGACTTCTACCTCTTTAGCAGTGTTCTCCTGTATTTCTTTAAGAACTTGTACCTATTTTGCAGCATTTTCCTGTATTTCTTTAAGGACTTGTACCTCTTTTGCAGCATTCTCCCATATTTCTTTACGTGAGTTATTAATGCCCTTCTTAAAGTCCTCTACCAGCATCATGAGGTATGCTTTTAAATCTGAGTCTTGCTTTTCAGATGTGTTGGGGTATTCAGGACTGGCTGAGGTGGGAGTGCTGGGTTCTGATTATGGTGAGTGGTCTTGATTTCTGTTAGTATGATTCCTATGTTTGCCTTTTGCCATGTGGTAATCTCTGGAGTTAGTTGATATAGTTGTCTATGGTTGGAGCTTGGTCCTCCTGTGATTCTATTAGCCTCTGTCAGCAGTCCTGGGAGTCCAGGTCTCTCCTGAGTCTCAGTGGTCAGAGTACTCTCCACATGCAAGCTTTCCTCTTGCAGGGAAGGTGCACAGAGGCCTGGCATTCAGATCTGCCTTCTTGCTGAAGATGTAGGCCCAAAACAGGGCCTGCCCCAGAAGATGTGTTGCCTCTGCAGTTTGCACACTCACCTGCACAAGCTTGACTCCAAGGGACCCTGGACACAATATGTCTCTCTCACCTGCTCTGGCAGACAGAGCCCTCCTGGGTTGCCACCTTTCCTCTGGCAGGGAAGGTGCCCAGATGTCTAGAGCCCGAAACAGTGTCTATCCCTGAAGCTAGATTGCTTCTGTCTGTCCCAAAGCTATGTGTCTTCTGTAGTCCACATTCTCACCAGTGCAGACTGGAGCCTGGGTGAACCGGAGCCAAGATGGCTCCCTTACCAGCTCAGGCAGTGAGAGTGTTTCTGGGCAGACACCTCTCCTCTGGCAGGGATGGTGCCCAGATATCTGGAGCCAGAACAGGGGTCTGTCCCAGAAGCTGTTTCCCTTCTGCAGTCCACCCTCTCCCCGGCAAGGACCCGAGCCTGTGCGCACTGGAGCAAAGATGGCTCCCTTACCAGCTCAGGCAGTGAGAGCACTCCTCCCGGGCCAAATTATTTTCATTTATCATATTCCAGGTGCTGGGTAATGTATACTAGGTATAGCCCTAGTTAGTTTTCATTACTGATATTAAGAAATTCAACTCTGAGATTTTTGCAGTAACTAATACTCTTCTTGCTCTTACCGCATTAGCAGTTGCAAAAGCGGTAAAGTTTGGAGATAAGTTTGGAGGTCAAGCTTAACCTTTTACAGCCCCAACCTCAGATACGGAAGGGGTCACTATGTCTTAAATGTATTTTAACATCCCCATACTTTAATACTGCTATAATGACAACTGAAATTTAGTGTAAGTCTTGGAGAAGACAGACTTTCAATACAGAATTCCTATATGTGTCCATCAGTGTCCATGTCTCCCCTTTTCTCTGTCTCATTGGCCTGATTAGGGTTTATCAATATCAATTTTACTGGTTTTTTTTTCAATAAAAAACTTTTATTAAAATTTTTTAATTACTTTGGTTCCAGAAACAGCCATATATTCTTATTCTATAAACATCGTATTTTTCCTCCTATGAGTTACATATTTTACTAGAACCAAGGAGGTTCCCAGTTCTGTCTTTACTTATAAACACCTTCTTCCTCTACCTGCTTCTTCTGTTTCTTTTTCATCTTAGGGTGATGAGAAGAGGAAATAATGACTTCTGAACTAGGTTTGAGTTGTAGCTTTCATTTACCATATTTTACTCTTCAAACTTTAAAATCTCTCCAATATGGTGTTTGCTTTTAGAAGACTTTACTTTTCATTTTTCACTAGAGAAATGTCCTGACATGGCAAACAGATATGCACAAGATCATGCTTGACAGCAGAGATTTAATTCTTATCTCACAAAAGTCTAAATTTATGACACTGTTCTGTCATCTTAGAGTATCAACCCATGATTCATAGTCATTAAATTCCTACAGATAGTTTTATCACTTCATGATTCATCAATGTTTTATGGGAAATAGTTGTATTTGAGACCCATTAAAATATCACTCTATTCATTATTATGTTTAAATATTTCTTGGCTTCTCTTTGAAGCTGCAGAATTATTGTACCTGGACTAAGATAATACTTATAAATTGTAATTAATTGTGAGGATGAGAACATGAAGCTGATGATGGATGATTTTAGGTAAGAATGGTTTTGATTTCCTTGTAACTTTGCTTATAAGGTTGACATTATATTCTCAATTTCTGATTATTAAAAATATTTTAATATATCCTTTCTTAACTCACTTTAGTTCTAATGGGGGTATTTTTATTAACTTGTGTTGATATAGCTCTATTAGTTTCACAGAATGCTAAGGATAATCTGAACAAAGCTGAGGTAAAACTGAGTCAATTAATAGAGGAAGCAATTCCTCTTCCCCTGATTTTTATATTTGGAAATAAATTAATGCTTTACAACTTTGTTCATAAACTAAGAGAATATATAATTACAGGTGGATTTAATAAAAAATATGGGTGTTTCAAGGACATTGGATATAGAAACAGGTTTTAAATATGTTAAGATACTAGGTTCTAATGATTGACTACTATCTAATTAGGTTTGGTACATCAGCACTGCATGGTGCAAATGTTCTTACAAGCTCCAATTTACTTTTAATACTTCAGCCAGGCATGAGTGTCACGAACATACATTTTCTTTGACTAACTTTTCTCAAGAGTCAAAAATAGGCAAGGGGATATCCATCTTTCTCTTTCCTTTGTCCTTCAATTTTCTCATGGTCACATAGAAAAGAGTCCAAGGAAGAATTTAGCTCCCAGAATCTTATACTAAACCCTACAAAGGAAGCCTAGATGATGGATTCAAAATAGCAAAGACTAACACACCTAAGGATTTTACTTACGCTTCAGTGAAATATGTCTTTCTCTCTCATAGCCTTGAATTTCTTTAATACAACTTTAAAGTAATAACTATAAGTTATACCAAAGATCATTTTATTTATCTTGTTCATTTGTTAATCTCCCTAGCTTCAAACCAAAGACAAGTGTGATCCCATGCTGTGGATCTTGCAACCTTACTCTGTCTCTTGGTTTCT
Source organism: Mus pahari (assembly GCF_900095145.1). NCBI lineage: Eukaryota > Metazoa > Chordata > Mammalia > Rodentia > Muridae > Mus > Mus pahari. The sequence goes on along the minus strand of NC_034610.1, from coordinate 39,464,026 downwards.
CCTTTGTCACTTTGGATTCAAATACATACTTTCAAGATCTTGCCTGAACCTAAATATCAGAAAAAAATAAATTCTTGTATAAAATATGGACTGTGTTCTGGAAGGAAGAATGAGATTGGTGTCTTCTCTGAATTACTGTCCCTCATGCTAATGCTGACCTTCCACCTTCTGAATTCTCCTGCTTAAACCTCGCATGTGCCTATGACTCTTGTCCCCGACTTTGAACAAGACTGCTCTACCCTTGTGTTATCTAGAAGAATGTTCTATTCTAGTCAAGATATCTGTAATGTATAATGTCCCATTGTATCATTGAGTTCTCCCTATAATCACATTTTCCCCCCTCCCCCCCAGGATTCTTCTTTTCTACTTATTCCTGTGTAATACTTTTAGGGAACTAATTCACTTTCTATTCATTCAGACAGGTGTTTAATTGCTTTCTTAGGACTTTCAAGTAGCTCTTTTATTTATTTATTTATTTTTTTAATATGAGAATTTCTTTCACATTCCCTTCTACTTCATAATATACTCCTCCCTGGTGGAAAAACAAAATCAAGGATGTTTAATATTCCATAGTGCTGTGGATGTTCATAAAACAACTTATTTTTTCCCCATCAAACTTAGATTCCCTGTTTTGAGGAAGATGAATCTACTTATCCTATATCATATATTGAATTTTAGGCCCCTAATGATTGAGTAAACCTAAAAATTTTCCAATAAATAATTAATTTATGCATATTTAACAGTAGTAGTGCTATTAAAAGACCGACTATTTTTCACTACAATTGTCTCATTATTAGTAATACAACTTGCTTTTATTTCCAAATGAAAATGATTAAAATGAAATTTAAAATTAAATGACATGTAATTTTTGATATACATGTCTTATGGGCTTAGGAATTGCCATTTATATGGTGTGTACTGTGTACTATGTGTTATATTTGTTTCATGAGTTTCATTTTTTGCTACATAATTGGGCTTTGAGACGTTTTTCTACCGATCCTAACTGGGGGCATTTACTAATCACACCTCAGATCACAATAGTATTTCTATTATTAATTTATTGTTTGTTTGGTTGGTTGGTTTAAAGCCAGAATGTTATCTATTCTGTGACCTTCCCAAATTTACTATGTAGTTGAAAATCTGAAGGTAATGGCCAGCCTAAGGAAAATCTCGTAAGTAAAGAAGTATGAGTATTTTTCCTCCATTATGCAATTGAAGACTCTGGTCCAGATTGCAGATTTTAACTAAAGAGTCTGGCTTAGATTTATTACTCTCTGTCCTGGAAAAATAAGCCTCCTCTTTAAAGATTCAGAATGTTTTACTTATTATTCTAGAATGTTGCTCAAATTGAACCAAATAGTAGAAAAGTAAGTAACAGTGCTAAAGAAAGTAATAATTTCAAATTATAGTGGACATGGATATTGAACAAAGTTATAGAAGACAAAGAAAGTTAGGTAAGCAGAAGGTCTACAATCGTCCTTTGTCATAGATGTCTCCTATTGGGACAATACTATTCAGTGCATCAAGGAGTTTCAGTGAGAATTCTGACATGACCATAATTTTGGCTATAGCAGCACACAGGGGATTTGATAATCCAAATAGTTTCTGTAACCTTAACCTTGCAATCATAACAATTGTGACTATTAATGGTGGAGGGTATAGCTAGAAATGAAGAATTGAAAAGAAGAGAAAAGTAGTCACATTCATATTTCACAGTGAATTCCTGTAGATTTCAAATGTTTCCATAATTTCTTACTGGTTACTTTATTTACTTGCATTTCAAATGTTGTACCCTTCCTGGCCTCCCCTCTGCAGCACGCCCCCATCACATCCCCTCTCCCCTTTGTCTCTGTGGAAGTGCTTCTCCATCCACTCACCCACTCCCACCTCAATGCTCTAATATCCCCCTACACTGGGGCACAAAACCTCCACAGGACCATATCCATGGATCCCTCTATGTATATTCTTTGGTTGATAGTTTAATCTCTGGGAGCTTTGGGTGGTCCTGTTAGCTGATATTGTTCTTCCTATGGGGTTGCAACCCCATTTACCTCCTTCAGTCCTTCCTCTACCTTTTCCATTGAGGTTCATGGGCTCAGTCAGATGGTTGGCCATGAGTATCTGCATCTGTATTAGTCAGGTGCTTGCAGAGCCTCTCGGTGACAGCCTACCAGGCTCCTGTTAGCAAGTGCTTCTTGGCATCAGCCATAGTGTCAGAGTTTGGTGTCTGCAGATGGGATGAATCCCTAGGTGGGGCAGTCTCTGGCTGGCCTCTCCTTTAGTCTCTGCTCCATTTTTTTGTCCCTGCATTTCTTTTTGCTTTAGTAGTAAGTCCAAATTAGACTCATGTTGGTTTTATTGGCTTAGGCCTTAGTGAGACTTCTACTCTACAGTAAGATTTCACATAGGTGTCTGATTAACTCTTCAGGTGGACAGACTACCACTCAAGTAGATGTTTCCTTCCTTAAGACCATTGGCTTTTGCCATTTGCTTCATGATATGGCCAGGCTTATCTGATTGCCATGTATAAAGCACACATGTTACCATGACCAAAACGGTCCTAATTGTTCATTTCCCCAACTACCTTTTAGTTTGTGAGAGCTTAAAACTAATAAGATGATGCATGCTAAAACAATGACAAACAAACAGAATCAAAAGAGCCTGTGAGAAGGTAATAGAAGGAGAGTCCAATACATTCATACACCCAGGAATCCCATAAAAACACTAAACCCCATGTCTTAGTATGTATGCAGAGGACCTGGTACAGATGAGTTCAGGCTGTTGCATTCTCTCTCAGTCTCTGTGTATTCATATCAAAACATTATAATGCATAGTATCTTATGTATATTATTAAGTATATTGATGTGCACATTCCAAGAGGAAATTGCCACTTATCTTTTCTCATGAATGAAAATTTGCCCTTTGATTATTTTAGAAGTTATATTTACCTAATGGAAAGATACAGAATTCAGACAGGGTCATATGATACATCAATAATATAATTTTGGGATGGAAAAATTTTAAAGTGCACTCTCTTTTTGTCTTTTATTTTTCTGTTATTTTTAAAATATTGTCTATCAATAAAGACAAATTCTATACATTTTCCTCCAATGAATTCTATGAACCGGTGAAATTTTAACATATTCCTGGATTTCATTACAACAATTTAGTATTGGGAATCTGTCACAGTAAGCATATGTTTTTGAATAAACAACTAAAACGACAATACATTTAAAAATTTAAGAATCAGTATTTAAAGAATGAAGAGATTTCTCAGAGCTTACAGTTCCAACACAGGACTTCAATTCCTAGCATATACATCAGGTTGCTTACAAATGCTTAAACTCTAGTGCCAGGAGATCAGACACCCTCTTCTAGTCTTCTAACACACCTGCAGGACAGTGGCTCACATATGTAAATTCAGGCACAGGTACATAGAAACAGTAAATAAATAGTTCTTTAAAATTACTTTTCATGTTTCTTTCATTTTCATGGCATTAAATTAACACGGTGAGAATATTAGGAGTTAGAGTTAAATATTTCCTCATTAGATAAGGCTTTATTTTTAAAAAATAATAGCCATCGGTAAATCTACCTATACACATTATGTAAATGCAAGTGCATTTGGACATGTATGTTTGGACATTTGAAAGTTAAACAATTTTGAGTGAGTTTGTATGGTAACCTATCATAGAGCTATTTTAAAATGGGGAAGTAGATAGAGCTGTTTTGTGTTCAGTACCAATTCATGGGATTACAGTGGCAACTCGAGGAAGGGACAGATCTTGGGAGACAATAAGTGCTTCATTCTAGTAGCAAAGACATTTGCTGAGTCCATAACTCAATTTGTTGACTGTGCACACACATGAAGCACTGTACCAGTTTGGTGTCAGGAGACATGTTTGCATCCCTCTGTTTGTTAAGTGGAGGAAGGAGAATCAGAAACTAAAGATCATTCAAGGACTTCTCTCTTGGGCTGCATGAGACCCTGTTTTTTTAACAAAAAAAAAGATATTTTTAGTTATTGTTTTAGACATTCTAGTGTTTATAGACTATACAAAGCATTCTATGAAAGTAGATATTACATAATATATTAAATAAAATGAGATCTATGATATTTTGAGATAATCTGTTGCAGTAGAATAATTTCATGACTATTTTTAGAAAGTATGTCAGCTGACCTATATGAATAAGCTTGCTTCATAACCATAGGCTGTTTATCTTAACTCTGTCAATATGTGGATCAGATATCATTATGGCACAGAAATATACTAGCAATTGTTACCTCTAATTTCATTTAAACAAAACCCTATATTTAAAAGGCTTGCTTTGGATATTTAAGAACTTGTTTGAACTTTAATTACTCTTTTTAACTGTTTAATTTTGAAATTAATTACCTTTCAGGAGAAGAATATAATTTGAATTTTCTCTGAAATAAGTGGAATTAAATAGTTTAATTATATTCTTTCTTTTGAAATCCTCAATTTAAAATTAAGCCTGTTGAAATGTATTGTCAGTTTCTTATCTGTGTATCCCACAAAGCTCACTGATGAGCTCCAGATAAACTTCAAGAACAGAGTCAACTTTTCAAATTCTTAGTTTCCTATGAAAATCTAGAGAATAAGTTTCTTAACATAGAATAACAACACACAGTATTGTCTTTTTCCTGATTTCTAAGCTGAAGACCACCATTCTGGAAAAATTAACATTAATTTAAGATTATTTTTAATACAAAGTTATGTATCCGTTTTTTAATAATCTTTAAAATCAGTAAAGTACTTCTATCTACACCTTTACAATGTGTTGTACAGACTTATAGATAAAATATAAACATTACATAGCATTTGGAAGCAATTTCAAGGAATTGAAAGAGCCCAAGTAATAAAATAACTTTGATATTATGGAAATGAATACAAGGACTAACTTTTGGACTTAGGTTGATGCTGAAATCTAATTAGAAACCTTTAGCTGCCGGGTGTGGAGGCACACACCTTGAATCCCAGCATTTGGGAGGTAGAGGCAGACAGATTTCTGAGTTTGAGGCCAGCCTGGTCTACAAAGTGAATTCCAGGACAGGCAGGGCTATACAGAGAAACCCTGTCTCAAAATTATCAAAAACCAAAACAAAACAAAACAAAAACAAAAACAAAAACAAAAACAAAAACAAAAACACCTTTACCTAATAACTTTTAAGCTAATGAACAATAAAATTAACATTTTTTTTGTCAAAGTTGACTGTTGTAGGGAAACAAAAATAATGATGTTTTTCTCCTGAAATGATAAGAGAGAGTCATGTTATAATTTATTTTCTGATACTGTGATAAAATATCATGGCAAAATAACTGAAGGGCAGGGTTCTACAACACAGAATGTTTCCCAACATACTAGGCATTTGCTTCTTTACCAATGAATACAGTTAAGGTAATCATTTATGGAAAATTTTAGACATTTATCCTGTGTGTGTAATTCTAGATTGTTCCAAGCTGATAATTTAAACTATCACAATACATTCCCCTTTTTAAATCTTCATATGGAAGCACATCTCTCTCTCTCTCTCTCTCTCTCTCTCTCTCTCTCTCTCTCTCTCTCT
>NC_034610.1:39449389-39458291 GCF_900095145.1 Mus pahari | reverse complement strand
ACCACCACCACCACCACCACCACCACCAAAAAACCCAATGAAACCAAACAAAACAAATAAACAAAAAAACCTCAGATAGACAAAACGATTTCAGTAATAGAACACTGCTGGAGATAGCAACATCCCTATTTTCAAGTTATACCACATAGCCATAGTAGTAAACTAGGAAGACAGTGGCAGAAACAGATAAACTGGTTAAGTAAAATTGAGCAAGCTGATGCAAGCCCATGCAGAGGCAACCATTTGACTCTGGACAAAGAAGCCAAAAAAGCAAAAAGTAGACAAGACAGTGTATTTAGTAAATGCTATTATGAAAACGAGATATCTACAAGCAAAAGAATTAAACTTGGGATTTATGCCTCAACTTGCATAGAAGTCAATTGCAAAGGGATCAATATCTGGATGTTAGACCTGAAACTCTAAAACATCCAGAAGAAGAGTTCTAGGGAGGGTATAGTTCATAATATAGACTGGTATGGATTTTGAGAAAAGGACTCTGGTCACTTGAGAAATTAGTACATAAATAACAAAAGGGAGACTTCATGAAATTGCATAGCTTATGTAGTGCCAATTGTTCATCAACTAAAGAATGAGTGTATAGAATGGGAAAAATGTTTGCTATCTGTATATTTGACAGTGGGTTAGTGTCAGGAATATACAAAACTGAAATCAGCAAGAAAACTAGCAGCTCAATCTTAGAAAGAGGGCTTTCAAGTTCACGGATCTCTCATGCCACATCGGAGAAGCTTCTGTCTACAGAAAATGAAGATTAAAACTTAGATCTCTGGCTGATCAGCATGCATAGAATAAGAGAGTGTGGAGTTCAGCTCTAAATAGGGAATCAATATCGTAAGTCCTACTGCAAGAGTTCAGAAGTCATTGAAGAAAAAGGGGGAGAGATAATGAGAGATAGAGGTATTATACCACTAAAAAAGAACAGTGTTTTCAGGGCACAAGAAAGCAGACAGTTATAAAATCACAATAGCCATGACTGTATGAAAAAAACCTGCACAAGATCATGCCCAGCTATATTCCAGCATGGAAGACTGAAATCAGTGGTTTTAGTCACTCAACCTTTTTCATCTACAACTCTTCACTACACTTCCTCATGTTGTGACAACCCACAACCATAAAATTATTTTGTGGCAACTTCACAGTTTTGCTATTGTTATGAATAGTAATGTAAAAATCTCGTAAGTAGCATATCTGATATCCTATCCCTAAAGAAGTCACAAGCAACAGGTTTGAGAACTGCCAACTTTGATGGCCACCAAATCCTATAACTATTTGAGAAGCTAGTGCCAATTGGGGGCTGCTATAGGAGGGATAATAAGTTCTCCTTAAAGATATAGTCCCTGAAATGTCACTCATGCTTGAGTGGATAGCCTTGCAGCCAAGCCAAGCACGTACTGACAACAGTGAACAGCCTCAGTGACTTTAAACAGAGGCAAAAACAAAACTAATGAAATTGAGGGAAGATATCAGTAGTGGGACTATAATGGTCTATAACTTCTGTTAGTTTCACTCTGTCACTATTTAGTTTCTGTTTCCATGAACTGTCCATTGCTGATAATGGGGTGTTGAAGTTTCCCACTATTAATGTTTGAGGAGCAATGTGTGTTTTGAGCTTTAGTAAAGCTTCTTTTATGAATGCGGATGTCCTTGCATTTAAAGCATAGATGTTCAGAATTGAGAGTTCTTCTTGGTAGATATTTCTTTGACCAATATGAAATTTTGTTCCTTATCTTTTTTGATAACTTTATTTGATATTAGAATGGCTACTCCAGTTTGTTTCTTGGGACCATTTCCTTGGAAAATTTGTTTTCCAGCCTTTTACTCTGAGGTACTCTCTGTCTTTGTAACTGAGGTGTGTTTCCAGTATGAAACAAAATGCTGGGTCCTTTTTAAGTATTCAATCTTACTCTATGTCTTTTTATTGGGGAATTGAGTCCTTTGATGTTAAGTGATATAAAATAATAGTGATTATTGCTTCCTAGTTATTTATTTATTTATTTTGTTGTTGTTGTTGTTGTTGTTAGAAGCAGAATTATGTTCATGTGGCTATTTTCTTTTGAATTTAATGAAAGAATATTTTTTTTTTTTTGCTTTTTCTAGGGGGTAGTTTCCTATGTGTTGGAGTTTTCCGTCTATTGTCTTTTGTAGGGCTGGATTTGTGGAAAGATATTGTGTAAATTTGGTTTTGTCATGGAATATCTTGGTTTCTTGATCTATGCCAACTGAATGTTTTGCTGGGTGTAGTAGTCTTAGCTGGCATTTGTGTTCTCTTACGGTCTGTATGACATCTGCCCAAGACCTTCTGGCTTTTATAGTCCATGCTCTGAAGTCTGGTATTGTTCTTATAAGTCTGCCTTTATATGTTACTTGACCTTTTTCCATTACTGCTTTTAATATTCTTTGCTTGTTTTGTGCATTTTGGTGTTTTGATTATTATGTGACAGGAGGAATTCTTTTTCTGGTTCAGTCTTTTTGGAGTTCTGTAGGTTTCTTGTATGTTCATGGACAACTCTTTCTTCAGGTTAGGGAAGTTTTCTTCTATAATTTTGTAGAAGATATTTACTGACCCTTTAAGTTGGGGATCTTTGCTCTCTTCTTTACCTACCTATTATCCTTAGATTTGGTCTTCTCATTATGTATGTCCTGGATTTCCTGGATGTTATGGGTTAGGATCCTTTTGCATTTTGCATTTTCTTTGACTGTTGTGTCAATGTTTTCTATAGTATCTTCTGTACCTGAGATTCTATCTTCTATCTCTTGTATTCTGCTGATGATCCTTGCATCTATGACTTCTGATCTCTTCCTTAGGTTTTCTATCTCCAGGGTTGTCTCCCTTTGTGATTTTTTTTTAATTATTGTTTTTATATACATTTTTAGGTCCTGGATGATCTTGTTCAATTGTTAGGATCTGAATGTCCTGCCTCCACTCTGCCACAGGGATTGGGCCACTGGTGGAGGTGGGACATGGGAGGTTTGACTGTCCTTACTCCCCTGCTGGTGCAAGCCAGGCAGGTGTCAGATGGGGGAGCACAATCTGATGTACCTGTGGACTGCAGGATCCAGCTTTGGGTTCCCCGGTCAGCAAGGATGCTAAGACCATCTGGTTCTCAGGCTCTTGGACACTCAGGTGCTGCTGGATTTTATAGAAGACTGAAAACAGAGTGGGGGCCAATGGGCTGGATCTAACCCAGGGACAGCAAGGATAGGTGGGGAGAGCTCCAGCTGGGTCCCATGGGGAGAAAAGTCCTTGGCTTGTTGGTCAGGTGGCTTGGCTTGATGGAGGCAGTGGCCAAGTTTTTTAGCTGAAGACCATGGCAGATTCTAATGAAAAGAGACCGTCCATGGTTTTAAGGTATTTATTGCCATGGCGGAGAGTAAAACTATACTGCACTTTCTCAGGACTGGCCTCAGATTAAATACCTTTTACAGGAAGGAGTGTCTGGTAAGGGGAATATATCAGATAATTCTCTAGGCCTTTAGGTACTTCATTAAAATGGCAATTTGTCTTGAGGCTATATGACTACAGGTCATATCCTCTACCTGTAAAGGGGCTTGGGGTGTTGCCCTTATGTGACTGATGGCCACAGACTTATGGAGAGTTGCAGCCTCGTGTCAGTAGGCTGCTGTCCAGGAGTGTGGCAAAACCCCTACTGTATACCTTGCAGGGTTATCCCTTCCAGGTTCACTGGGCTTTCCAACCTATCTCAACCAGAAACTAGGCTTACTTTTATGGTCCTACACTTCACCTGTTTGGTTGTATTTTCCTGTAATGCTTCAAGGAAATTTTGTGTTTCCTCTTTAAGGCCTTCTACTTGTTTACCTCTGTTCTCCTATATTTCTCTAAGGGAATTATTATGTCCTTCTTAAAGTCCTCTATCATCATTATGAGAAATGATTTTAAATCTGACTCTTGTTTTCTGCTCTGATGGGGTATCCAGAACCTTCTGTGGTTTGAGAACTGGGTTCTGATGATGCCAAGCAGCCTTGGTTTTTGTTGCTTATGTTCTTGTGCTTGCCTCTCACAATCTGGTTATCTCTAGTGCTACCTGCCCTTGCTGTCTCTGACTGGAGCCTGTTCTTTCTGTGATCCTGGTTGTGTCAGAACTCCTCAGAGTCCAGCTGTCTCTGTGATCCTATGATTCTTGGATCCTGTGATCTTGAGATCCTGGGTGTGTCAAAGCTACTCAGACTCAAACTGCCTCTGGGATCCTGAAACCCTGTGCTCCTGAAATCCCGTGATCCTGGGCATGATAGTGCACCTGAGAGTCAAGCTTTCTGGTTTTCTGTTTTGTTTTTTGATTTTGTTTTTGTTTTTGTTTGTTTATTTTTTGTTTTCTTTTGTTTTTGATACAGGGTGCTGAGACAGGGCACTGGCTCAGACTAGAAAGAGCCCATGCCACTGGCCGGGCAGAAGGTCCTGCATCCCTGGTTCCCAGGGAACCAAGTTACTCCTGGTGTTGGGGCAGATGTAGTAGCCTCCTTGCCTGTGATCCTGTGCTTGTTAGAGTACCTGGAAGACCAGCTTCTTCTGGGTATTGTGGGACTGGGTGCAGAGTCAATGCCCAAGGTCTGCTCAGGAGACTGACTCAGACCCAAAGGGCTTACTACCTGTTTATACTTTAATGTAAACTCTTCATGTTAATGTCTTCAAATCAGAATGGATAATGTGTAGAGGTCCTTAGGAAGCACATGTTGTCAAGATGCTACCTACAGATGATCAACAAAACCAATCAAGAGATATAAAGGCTAAAACCAGGGCTGGAGAGATGGTTCAGAGGTCAAGAGCACTGATTGCTCTTCTAGAGGTTCTTAGATCAATTCCCAACAACATTGTGATGGCTCACAACCATCTTTAATGGGAATTGATTTCCTCTTCTGATGTGTCTGAAGATAGTTACAGTGTACTCACATAACTAAATAATTCTTTTAAAAAGATGCAAATTCATATACACATGCTTGCACTAAATCTGTTATATATCAAAAATAATTTTAAAAATGGACTTAGTGTATGTAACTTGCCAAGCATCATGTTTATCCTAATGTACCTTAAGTGTTTAAAATATTTTTATTTATCTACACATTATCCAAATCATCAAATGCAAATAAATTAGAATTAATTACCCCCATTACTTTATAAACATCAAACTTTTAGTGGAAACTGAGTATCCTTCTGAACATAACTTGAAAATCCTAAATGAGCCAATGATAAGTCAAGACCTACTCATACACCCTAGGAATGACTATGTTTCAGGTATTTCTCCTTGAGTTTTAATACTTTGTTACCACAATAAGGGACAAAGACAAAGGAAATGAAGGATCAAAAGCATAAGCCAAAGGTATTACTTATAAGATCAAAATTGGAGGTGTGTGTGTGTGTGTGTGTGTATGTGTTTGTATGTGTGTGTGTGTGTGTGTACATGTATGTACACACTTCCATGTGCTTATTCCTGTGTGTGTACATATGTTGTGTGTGCATGTGTGCATTTGTAAATGTGTATGGTTGTTTGGCATGCATGCGTGTCAATGAGTTTGTGTGTGAGAAGGGTTTAGTGGGCAAAGGGACGGGGTAAGATCAGAGTTCAGCAAAAAAACTGAGGAATAAATGGTGATTCTTTGTCATCTAAAAATGTGTTTTATTTTTATGTATTTGTATGTGTCTTTTAAACACATGATAGATTCTGAAAATAAAATGTGACTTGAAACATTTGCCAACTGCCTTACATATCTTACCCAAAGGAGGTAGAGCAGAATGTCTCTATAGGCAAAATCTTATAACATAAAGCTTTGATGTTATAGTTTCATTGTAATTAACTAACTAAAAAGCTATGTTCAGGAGACATTAACTGAGTTCACAATGACTTCATTCTTCTCTGCCTTACACACACTCCTATGCCCTTCTCTTTACTTAATGAAGTCCATAAAGCTGTATAAGAAATTTGCATCATTCATGACTGTCCAAAGTTGGAATTTTCTCATTTTCTGCAGTCACTATTATGCCTCCAGACATGCACTGATGGTAAAAGATACAAAGGGAGTGTAATTAGCAGATTGAGGCAAAAAGTTTTCTCAGCCTTTAAGGAGAATCTCAAACATATTCAACTTTAAGAATCATTGACTACCATCTTTCCAAAAAAAAAAAAAAAAAAAAAAAAAAAATTAAAGGTGACTTGTTTCAACAGAAAGAAGGCTAGAAAATTGGTATATTAAATATACCTCTCAGGAAGTTCTTGTGCTAGGAAATCTGGTCCAATATACCATTGTTGAATCATGACTTGGCTGAGCAGTAAATCACTTGGGTCCTATTTTCACTATCTCACTAGTTATATACACCAAAAATTGTGCATATTATACAGAATCAAGATCCTTTACATTTTATACAATTTAAATATAGAAAATACTCAATTAAGAAATATTATCAAGGTATTAAGTTTTCTTTCATCATTATTAAGCATATTAGGTATATCTTGGCTAGAGTTTGCTGTCTGTAAACTGTAGTTTGTATTTAGAAGAAATAAAATACATCAAATGTTTTCTTTTCCTGTTTGTTTGGGTGTATATTGAACTAATGGTTCTCTCTGGAGTCTTCCTTAGTGTATTTATTGATGCAGTGTCTCTTGCTGAACCCGAAACTAGCTTGTTTTGCTAGTATATCTAGCCAGATGCTAAGGCATGTCCTGCTTTTGTTTTACAAGTGCTGGAATGAAGAGAGGCTGCTAGCTGCCTTCTTCAGCGTGGGTTCTGGGTAGGCAAACTCAGTTCTTCAAACTTTTATGGTACATGTTTTATCCGATAAGCCATTTCCCCATCAACTACTTTCCTTTATTTCAAAGGCGGAGGTAACAACTATTTCATTGAGTTAACTATAATATGTTTGTTTCTACATGGTAGCTTTAAAAAGAAAAAAAAAACATTGTTTCAAAGGTATCTTGCTAGGTACAAAATTTTTGTGAAAACTATTCATAAGCAGATGTTAATCTCACTTCCTTTCATAAAGATATAAAATATAAACAATTTAAAACCCTTAGTTCTGAAGTGCATAGCTGTATGATGGATATACAGACATTTCTGCTTCATGTGTATGGAGCCATAGTCCTTTATTTTACATGAAGTCTTTTTGGCCTTTACATGTGTCAGAGATATGTTATGTCTTTGCTTCCATTTGTTATTGGGTCTTTATTTTTATGTCTCTTGTTCTACACAGAATTTTAAATCCTGACACGAGTACTTTAATACTTTCAGCTATGATTTCTGGTTTTTCTTCTCCTTGGAAAAATGAAACATATACCAAATTACAGATGACAAGCTCCTCCAATGCCTTGTTTAAGTCAATGAGAGCTCCCCTCACACAGAAGGTTCTAGGGAGCCATTTTGGATTCATTGGGGTCACTTTAGTTTGATGTTGAACTTTTATTTTACAATTTTAAATTTTGATTTTTTTTAAAATAAAATACATGTTTTCAAATGAAATCTCAACAAGATAATTTCTAAATCAGGCCATTCTTCTTGGTTTCTGAATAACTGACACTTCTTGTGATATCCATGCAGGTTGGTGTCAAAATGTCCACAACTATCGAACAACTAATATTATTTAGATTCAGGATGCATGTCCTGTAATTTCACAATTCTTTCTTTTTCAGGATGCCTCAGTATATTTAGGTATTTGTTATCTTTACAGCGCTTCACAGGTTTTCATCATATGACCAGGTCTGGTCTTGAACTGTGTTCTCCCACCTCAGTCTCATGAGTCTAGAGATTATAGCCACATGCCACCATGTTTAATTTAATGCATCTTTAATGATATGATGATATGACTATTTCTTTTATAATAATTTATAGGTGTTCAAAAATAATTGATAAAAAAATTCTCTGAAATTCATCAGTCATAAAAAATATTGTAGAAATTCTTTTTCCTATATTTAATACTTTGTATAAGGAATTATCTGCTTAATATTTTCAAAATTATTTTCATATTCTTATCCATTAAATATTTACCATGAATACTAAAATAAATAATTTTGAATATTCTTTAATTATACTTATTTTAATATATAAAATGAACAATTTTGAAAGTTATTTTAAAAATACACATCTAGACAATGGTTTTCTATCTCTCAAGACCCATCTGAGGCCAGTAATTCAGCATTGAGATGTAGGTCTAATGTGTCACTTCCTAGTCCATGATGACTGTTGTCCAGTCTTATGTAGGCTCAGAGAAGGAAGCTTCAGTACAGCTGCTGTAGGATTAATGACAAGAAGACATCTCACAGCTATCGGGTGAATCTCCACCCCTAAATGCCATGAATCTTGAGCCTTAGATAGATTGATATCAGCATCCTGTTTAAGACTTAGCATTCAACCATCACTGATTCTTATCCTTGCAGCAGATCTGGGTCTCTCTTACCAATGTTTATTGCAGAAAAAGCTTGTCTGGATCAATATGGAAGGATGGCTTGTCCATGCTTATAAATGTTAGCATTTTAGGGTAAATGCAGTGGTTCTCAAAAACAAAATGAAAGTAAAAATCAAATTAAAATTTCAGGAATGTTGAAAGAACTTGAAAAGCATGTTAAAGTTAGATGAGGGAAAAGTCTTAGGTGGGTGGGGGTTATGGTCCACAGAAAAAAATTCATTTCAAACATGTGTGAGATCCTCAATGGGAAAATAAATCATTAAAACTGTAAAAATATATACACACAATCTAAGAGTTGGATATACACCTACTAGTTGCTCTGGTCCAATATGTAACAGCCCCTAAATTCAATCTCTACCACTTCAAAACAATACCAAAAAATTAACAATATCAACAAAACATGTAAAGCAGTCTTTCAAATATATCCAAATAACAATGTATTTTCATATCTTTTTTTTTTTTTTTTTTTTTTTTTTT
>NC_034610.1:39438494-39448341 GCF_900095145.1 Mus pahari | reverse complement strand
GATCATAGATATCCCAACCACAAAGAATACATCTTAAACTCAATTCTTGCAGCTATGGCTCCAACATAGTAGAAAAGCACATGAAGGGGGGACATCCCGCTCCCTACCTCTGGTTGATAGATTTTTGTTCTTTTATTGTTATTAAATATATGTATATATATAATTTATACATATATACTTTATATACACATACTGTCATACAGTATCATATATACTTTCATACATACAACTTGTAGAGTACAGTTTTGCTGTGTACATATGGTTTTAGTATTAACCACTAATCAGCAGGCTCAACCCTGGGATGTTAATTCTCCATCTCTCAGCAATCATAATTGGCCCTTACTCCTCATCAATGTGTGGGCCCATGCCACATTTGGATGTCTGTTAATACTGTCATTGTTCAGGTCTTATTTAGGCAGCCTTATTTGTGAGGTAATGTGGATGTAGCATGCCTGAATTTCTAGGAAACATAGTCTCATAGCAAACTTCCAGGTCATCTTCCTTCCTCAATATTTGTTCCTGCTTTTCTACTATGTTGGAGCCATAGCTGCAAGAATTGAGTTTAAGATGTATTCTTTGTGGTTGGGATATCTATGATCCATTGATCTCACCTTTATATCTCATCATAGGTTTCTATAATGATCCCCACTATCTGTAAATGGAAGCTTTGTTGATGAAGAGTGAGAGCTATAGTTATCTGTGGATATGTGGAAAAGAATTAAGATGAAATTTCATTTCTTTAAGGGATTTATTTGTTTCCTCTTTAAGGGCTTCTACCTGTTTACCCTGTTTACCCATGTTTTCTTATATTTCTTTCAGTAAGTTATTTATATCCTCCTTAAGTACCCTATTATCTTCATGAGATAAGATTTTAGGTCAGCTTCCTGATATTTAGTTCTATTGGTGTATTCAGTGCTTGCAGTTTTGGGAAAACTGGGTTCTGATGATACCCAAGTATGTTTTCTTTTGTTGCTTATGGTCTTGTACTTGCCTCTTGGCATCTGGTTAACCCTGCTGATGGCTGGTCTGGGTGACTTTGTCTGGAGTCTGCCTCTTTTGTCCCAGGGAGGCCTGTGGCCCTGGATGTACCAGACCATCTCTGGAGCCTTTCAGCTGGGTCTCTTCACAGTGCAGAGAAGCTGCTTATCTGTCGCCCTGGCTGCAGTAGATATCCTGGGAGGCCTTCAGCTTGTTGGGTCTTCAGAGGAGCAGACAATCTGTTGCCCTGTGTGAAGATGTTCTCCAGTTGGGCCTACAGACTCTGGTTTCTGTTTCCCTGTGTGCAACAGAACTCCACGGAGATTTTCAGTTTGTAGGGTCAGTATGCCACTGAGTCCCAGAAGGTCTTTGGACTGTGATGTCTGTTACCCAGTTGCCCTATGTACAGAGGAGCTCCTGGCATGCCTTCAAGCTGTGGTGTCTTCAGGAGAGCATACAAGCTTTTGATCAGTTGCTCATTTGCCTTGGGTGCAGCACATCTCCTGAACTGCCTCAGGCTGTGGTGCTGGACTGCTCTGATTGCAGAGGATCTTCTGGGATAGATCAGGACATGGTGTCAGCTGCTCTGAGCGCAGCAGATCCTCTAGGATGGGGCAGGATATGGTGTCTTCATGGGAGCGGACCAGCTAGCCATCTGCCCCAGCAGAAAAGGGGCAGCTGGCTAGCTGCAGATGGAAGGGGAGGAGTGGTATTCAGGAGTGAAGGGCAGGCAGGGGTTTTGATGGGTGATGGGTCCCAAGTCACCTGGGTTCCCAGGGGGAAGCTCTGAGGCTTTGGGGTGGGGGGTGGAGTTTACCAACTACTCTGAGTGCTGTGAACCCTCTTGGATGGGTCAGGATATGGTATCTTCGAGGGAGTAGACCAGCTAGCAGTCTGTACCAGTAGAAAGGACCAGGCCGAAGGGTTACAAATTCTATTTTTAATTTAGACAATTTCATAGGTATTCAATATTTTGGGTATCATATAAGACATGAATAGATCATAAACTTGAATTTCTTTGTACTCTTTTGTGAACCTCCAGTGGCCCAAGTTTTGTTTTATGGATCATTTACATAGTCTCCTCTAATATACAAATCCACATCAATCATGTTACAAATAGTATATCTACTCACTAGTGTTGGTCATTATGTTGTTACTTATACCAATACTATAAATATGAAAGAATAATTTAAGTGCTGATATTTCAACTTCTATTGTATTATATTTTTAATTTTAAGAGAAATTCTAATTGTGTTCCAGTCTGTGAACTTATCTCTCTTAATTCAGATAATTCATGTCAATCAGCAGCCATTTTGTAATTTTTTTCTACATAGCTGAACTACTTTATTTATTCTTGATGCACACACATACACACAAACATATATATGAAACCCAAGTTTGTTTAAATATATATATTTAAACAAACTTGGGTTTCATTTTTTTAATGTGTGTGTAAGTAAGACATGTGTGTATTGGTGATAGTGATAGAAGGCGACCTCAGATATCTTCACAAGTGCCATTCATCTACTTTGAAACTGGAGTCTCTCATTGGCTTAAATCCCATGGAGTTAGGCTGGTTGGACAATGAATCCCAGGGGTCTCCCTAGCTTATTCCCCAAATCTGGGCTTATAAACACAAAGGAGGGTCATCAGCCTAGTATGTGAGTATGAGTGCTGTGCACTGGTCTATCCTCACAACTGACTTACCTCCCAATCCTTATGTTCTTGTGTTTTTTGTTTTTTTTTTTTTTTTTAAAGTAAGCCACTAAGCCATATGGAAGAGAGTTTGTTTTTCTTTCTATTTCTTTCATCCTTTTGCAAATGTATTTGACTTTTATAAGAACCATTCTTTGTTTTGATTTTAAATCAATGAATGTTTTCATCAAATGTATTCTTCTCATTTTCTGGATTTTAATTAAAATATTTGTTACCTCCAGACAAATAAACTATTTGGTTTGTTTGTTTACTTTAGCAAATATTTATTTAAGGAAAACTAACCTTTGCATTTCTTGTTTTTAAATTCTAAAGACTATTTTAATGGTAGAATGAATTGCATATTTTAATATTATGTGATTTTTGTTGTCCAATAATCTGTTTTTTAATGAGATTTTATAATGCTTTATATTCCCACAATTCTGAATGAAGTGTTCTTTTTCGCATGTCTTATTATATGAACTCCTTTTTGTCTTAGATTTTTCATCTGTTTGCAATTTAGATTGGCTCATGATTTTATTTTCTTGTAGAATTTTTGTCTGGTTCTACTTAAGAGATTATACTAGCATTATAAAATGGACCAAAAAAGCTTTGTTTTATTTCCAAACTAATAAAGGAATAAGAGAAGAAATAGTTTTTCCTATAATTTTTAAGAAAGATTGGCCTCAAGTTATTTTAAAACAAGAAAATAAAACATCAGGAGTGCAGATAGAAACCATCATCCCAGCCAATGGGATGCTGAGGAGACAGCCTAAGCTAAGGACAGACTCTGTCACAGGGAGAAAGAAATGTCATTATAAAGTCAGGTACTTTAGAATAATTGCTTAACACACATTTCAATTTTCTAGTTTATTATATCTTTATCTTATTTCTATGAGTCTTAGATTTTCTAAACCTATACATATTTGATTGACTGGGTTTATATTATATTTCTTATGTAATTATATTGGAAGACACTTATTTGTGTGATATTTCTATTTTGAATTTTCTTGGGAGTATGTTTTTGAGCACTTGGTTTCATGTATATTTCATAATTAAATATGTTATATGTGAATTTGGAACAAAATACATGTACCTCCTTAATGTAACTGTTTCTATTAAGAGGTGTGTTATAAAAGTGGATTTGATTATTTAGTAATCTTTATTTGCATGTTTATTGTTTTTTGAGCTATATGAGTTGATGTGAGTTGACATATGTGGGCATGTGCACTTACATGTATGTGTAGCCAGCAGTCAATAAAAGGTGTTGTGCACATAATTTATACCTCACTCAGCCTTGGTCTCAAATATTCAGATAAAATAATCATCCAGCAAGTCTTGGGGATATTTCTATGTCTCTTTCCAGTACACAAATTAAATACATATCCATTTTATCAAGATTTTATATGAATGTTGGTAATCTAAACTAACATATTTACATTTGTACCTTAAACATCAACTGAGCCAGCTATCTGGGATATGCTTGGTATATAGTGTATATCTGCAAGTGCACATGCACATGTGTGTGTACATGTGCGTGTGTATGTGTGTGTGTGTGTGTGTGTGTGTGTGCATATGACTCAGAAATAGCATAGAGTTGATTTTTAAACACATATGCTTGTTAAGTTTTAATGTATACTATATGCTATTATTGTTTTATTTTATTATTATTTTAATTGTTCTATTTCTCTTTGTTAATTTTATCTTATATTAATTCTTTTTCACTCTAACATCAAAAGAAATCAAGTATTTGATTAAATTTGTGTGCTAAATATTTCTCATTGAATCTTAATTGTTCATACATTAACTTGCTCTTTCATTCAATGCACACATTCATGCTCTTTTATATGTATACGTTCAACAGCTAAATCTAACAGAAAGTCTTATCAAATGTTCTATTATGATTCCCTGGTGTCTTTCGTGAGTGTTTTTGAGTGATAAATTCTCTTGCCTTCTGTCTGGTACTGGCTCCACATTGCTCCAGCTCTGAATGAGGATGCGACTGGATGTACATGTGTCGTCGGTGCTTTGGTCCACTTTGTGCCCCTTGAACAGAATTCTTGAAAATGAATAATTGATAAAGAGCATCCATTTTATCTTCTCAATTCTCTAGCCCAGGATATTCAAAATGACGACACTGGCATCCAGCCAGAGTCTTCTTGGTGTGCTGTCATGCTGTGGAAGGCATTGGTGGTGACACTACTGGGAGGCATTATGCATTTTTACATTGGGGAGATTTTTAACATTTCCCTCTACTGATGTTATCACTAATGTAGCAAACATTAAAAATACTTTCAACATTTATTGCTTTTGTTTTTGGAGTTTTGTTGACTTTATTTAATATTTTCTGCTGTTTATTTTGCTAGCATAATCTTTTATTGTTACAAGTATACATTTCTTAATTGTAGTGTTATAGTTTACTTACTTATGAACAATTTAACTTTTTTTAAAAATAAAGAAAGTAAAATTTAATATACATATGAAATCTTCATAAAAACTCATTCTTACTGGGCAGTGGTGGCTCACGCCTTTAATCCCAGCACTTGTGGGGCAGAGGCAGGCAGATTTGACTTCAAGGCTAATCTGGTCTATGGAGTTAGTTCCAGGACAGCCAGGGCTATATAGAGAAACCCTGTCTTGTAAAACAAACAAACAAACAAACAAACAAGCAAGCAACCTCATTCTTACTTTCAGGAAGAGTGAATAATATTTCATGATTAGTTTGGGGAAAACAGATAAATAGAGAAAATAAATTGTGTATCTAAAAAAAATTAGTGTTGATTTGCCAAATGAACAGTTGACAGGACTGTAAGCACTTAGTATTGAATTTTTATTTTCAATGGGACAATTAGTTACTACATAAAATTTAATCTAGTTCTACAGGTTATTTTAACATCCAAGAAGAAAACACATTTTTGACAACATTGTCTCTAGAGTACTAAAAGAAATCCTTTAGCCTGTCTAGGTTTCAGGAGGTTTCATGACCTTTACAGTTTCTTTCAAATTGGATTTAGCTACTGGTGCCTAATTTATAAAGTATTTACAGCATAAAAGAAAGTTCTTCTTTATACCCATCTTGATGAAGTGGGGCTAGGAATGCCTGGCTCTTTGAGAATTGTTATTCCATGAATAATAATTTTATGAATATTTTTATTTTTTATTTTTCTCCCTTTTGCATACTAGATTTTACTAAAATGGTATAATATCTCTTGAGGAAAAACATTGTAATTGAGAACCACTTAACAACTTGTGTGTTCTTCCCTTTTTTCTTAGGTACTAAACTCATGTCAAAATTGTCAGCAAGTTCCTTTACAAGCTGTACCATTGCTGGAACACAAAGATGCTATCTCCCTATTTCTGCATTATCTTTTATTACCAGAAAGTTATAAAAAGTACTAAACACACCATACACAAACAAACACACACACCATAAATGGAAGTAAAATTCTTCTCCACTATGTTTATATCATTTTTCATTTCCTCCTGCATGTGTAAGAATACTGTTTCCTAAAAGTTTTGCCAATACTATTCATTTTGTTATAGAACTGGAGATTGGAAACACAGTAGGCAACACTGTATTCACTAATTTTAGAGCAGAGGACTAGTGTCTTTTTGTTTTGTTATTGTTGTTGTTTATATGCAAAGATAATTTTCATATATGTGTCTGTGCACCAAATAAATGTAGTATATATGGAAACCACAAGAGGAATTGGATACCCTTAGGACTTAAGCAACTGATAAATTATCAGCTGCCATGAAGGTGTTGGTAATCTAACCTATATGTACTGGAAGTTCAAGCAATGTACTTGACTGGTGAGCCATCTCTACAGGCCCACAAGTACCTTTGACTTTATTAGGGTGCCATCATCGATAACATCTCCCAAATGTCACAGAGTAAAATCTTAAATGACATAACAATGATATACTGTGCATAAATTTAAGAAAAATATGTTTCTATGCATTTCCTTATACAACTTCGAAAGAAGTTTTCTATGAAGTTACTACTCTTAAGTTCCCATGTACAATTAAAACTTCTATAATGTTAAATGTAAAGTTAGTGGTTACTGTGTTTTCCAGTGTTAATCTTAATTGCATGACTCTACATCATACATTTTTATCATATGTATCATACTCATACATTTTATGTATATGATACAGGTCAGAAATTCTTTTCAATGAGATTCCAATGGGAATAATTTAATCTGTGGAGATCCTCTTGTTTCTATTACCTAAAATCAACTCTCTTAACGTATCTTAAAACCATCTGTAGACTATATGTGTGCACACATGTATGAAGCTGTTGCAGGAGTTTCAAAAGCTAGAAAGCAGGATTTATTTGTTCTTTTCTGAAGGCTAATTTTTACTTTATTATTTAATCATTTTATCTCTTAAAACAAAAATGGCTTAATTAAAGTCTCATACTAATAAGAGCATAACATCTTATTATGTGATTTAAAACACAGTCTTTAAATTTTTAATATTATTATTAAACTATAATTACATGAAATAGTCTGAGTCTAAGGAACAGAGAATTCAAAATTCCTTTATTAGGTACTAGTAAAAGAACAATAACAGCTCCTAATATTTGTGTATTGAGACTTGACAAAACCATTTTTACAAGAAAGTTGCTTTAAGACTGACTGCTTTAGTCTTGATAAAATAATAGTGTTTGAAGGAGATTATTTTAGCTATGCATCAGTCCAATATCATTATACAAAAATGTCAACTGAGCTTGGAATTGTACAATAATTTGAAGCATTCAGAAAACCATTCTGTAATCTTAAGTCTTTAGATTTAGAAATGTATTGTTTTCATCTCAGCAAAACCCCAGATTTAATATGTACAGAGGCTTAACTTTCTTAGGTCATGTGATTTTCATGTGTACTGATCTGATTCTTCAGAAATTTGTACACTTCTAAAACATTATGTCTTTGTTTCATTGACATATATATAAACATAGAGTGGACCAATATTGCAGAGTTCTTCAATATCTTTCTCACTAAATGAACCAGAGAGTCAATGTCAAAACTTTTATGGTGTATTTATACCCAAGATTATTTCATATTTATATTAATCGATTTTCCAAAATGTAAACCATGTTTTTTGATTAAGATGTTCAAATTTTGAGGATCCTTCTGGTCTCCATTTGTACCTGGAGTTAACCCTGTGGGACAGCTCTTCATACACAAATCCCTCCCGAAGGGAGCTGTCACTCATAAGTTCACAGGAGAGACCAATAATTTTGTTAACAACAAAAATAACAGGAAGCAACAATCACTTTCCCTTTATATCTCTTAACATCAATGGACTCAATTCCCTAATAAAAAGACATAGCTCAACAGAACTGGAAAAATTGGATGAAATGGGCTATTTTCTAGAAACATACCAGGTATAAAAGTTAAATCAGGAGCAGATAAAAGATGTAAACAGTGCCATACCCCCCCCAAAAAAAAAGAAAGAAAGAAAGACAGACAGAAAGAAAGAAAGAAAGAATCAGGAGCAGATAAAAGATGTAAACAGTGCCATACCCCCCCCAAAAAAAAAGAAAGAAAGAAAGACAGACAGAAAGAAAGAAAGAAAGAAAGAAAGAAAGAAAGAAAGAAAGAAAGAAAGAAAGAAAGAAAGAAAGAAAAGATAGTAGCAGTCATTGAAATTCTCCCAACCAAACTAAAGGCCAGGACAAGATGGGTTTAGGGCAGACGTTCAAAGAAGACCTAATACCAATACTCTTCAAACTATTTCACAAAATAGAAACAGAAGGAACACTACCCAATTTATTTTTTATGAAGCCATAATTATGCTCACAACTAACCATACAAAGACTCAACAAAGAAATATAACTTCAGACCAATTTCATGTGTGAATATTGATGCAAAAACACTCAACAAAATTCCCACAAACTGAATACAAGGACACATCAAAAAAGAGTAAAAGCAATATAAAGCAAACCAGTCATCAACATCAAACTAAATGGAGAGAATTTTGAAGCAATCCCAGTAAAATCAGGGACAGGACAAGCTGCACAATCTCTATACTTATTAAATATAGTACTCTATGTCCTAGCCAGAGCAATTAGACAACAGAAGGAGGTCAATGAGATTCAAATTGGAACAAAAGAAGCCAAAACATCACTATTTGCAGATGATATGATAACATGCACTCACTGATAATTGGATATTATTAGCCCTAAAGCTGGGAATAGCCAAGAAACAATCCACAGACCATATTAACCTCAAGAAGAAAGAAGACCAAAGTGTGGGTGCTTCAATCCTTCTTAGAAGGGGAACAAAATACTCACAAGAGCAAATATGCAGATCAAGTGTTGAGCAGAGACTTAAGGAAAGGCCACCCAGAATCCCATCTGGGGATTCATCCCATATACAGTTACCATACCCAGAAACTGTTGTGGATGCTAAGAAATGCATGTTGAAAGAGCCTGATATGGCTATCTCCTGAGAGGTCCTGCCAGAGCCTTACAAATACAAAGGAGGATGTTCATAGTCAACCATTATACTGAGTGTGGGGTCCCCAATGGAGGAGTTAGAGAAGGGACTGAGGGAGTTGAAGGGGCATGCAACCCCTTAGGAAGAACAACAACAACAACAACATCAACTCACCATCACCCCCATAACTCCTAGGAACTAAGCCATCAACAAAGGAGTACACATGGCTCCAGCTGCATGTGTAACAGAGGATGGCCTTGTCATGCATCAATGGGAGGAGAGGTCCTTGGTCCTATGAAGATTCAGTAGATGGCCCAGTGTAGGGAATCAAGGGCGGGGAGATGGGAGTCAGTGGGTGGGTGGGTGGGTGGAGGAACACCCTCATAGAAGCAGGAGGAGGGAGGATGTGATAGGGTGTTTCTGGGAGGGAGGGAAACCAGGAAAGGGGATGACATTTGAAATGTAAATAAAGAAAATATCCAATTTAAAAAAAAAAAAAGGAAGATGAAAATGTGGATGTTTTAGTCCTTCTTCGAAGAAGAAACAAAATACTCCTGGGAGGAAATATGGAGAAAAAGTGTGAAGCAGAGACTGAAGGAAAGGTCATCCAGAGACTGCCCCATCTGGGGACCTATCCCATATAGAGACACAAAACACAGACACCATTGTGAATGCGTGTGTGTGTGTGTGTGTGCGTGTGCGTGTGTGTGTGTGTGCGTGTGTGTGTGTGTGTG
>NC_034610.1:39430545-39438354 GCF_900095145.1 Mus pahari | reverse complement strand
TGTGTGTGTGTGTGCGCGTGTGTGTGTGTGTGTGTGTGTGTGTTTGTTTGTTTGTTTTTTCCTTAAAGGGGAGAGACAGATGAGTCTGAGCCCCTAAATTGTGACTCTAAAATATTGTTTTTCCTTATTTGTAAAATAAGTTATTTGTGCTTGGTAAGCATCACAAATCATGTCTATCTCCTTAGAGAACAGTCAATTAAATATTAAAGTTTTATATGAATAATGTACCATTATCTCTGCCACATTGCAGTTACACTATCTTTCATGTTACATCACAAGTCTGTAAACTCTGAAAAGCAATTAAATTGAATGCAATATGTTTTCAAAAGTTTGCAAATCCTATTGAGTACAGTCCAGTTTCTAAAGTATGGTCCCACAAACAGGTGAGAAAAGATTTATTGAGTCTATATGTACAATTCTGAGCCTAAAACTTAGACTCATGACTCCAAAATGTATATTGTCACTGACTTGTTAAAAGGATACTAACCATTCTTTAGTTGTTTCACTTCCTTTAAATTACAATCTGGCCATGATAATTATACTTCATTTGGAAAGATAATGACTTTTTACTAGTAAATTAAAGAAATATCTTTTTTAAAACAAATGTTCTGGGTCTCTAAGGATACAGTGGTTTCTGCTTAGTCTCAGAGGCTTTAAAAAAGCTATGGGAACTCCTTTGAGTTCTTGCAATGGGACAGTCAAGCTGACTCTTAGGATCAGAGGAAAAACAAAGACCAATTGTTCTTGCAACAGAGGTGCACATAGCCACAAGTCTTCACTGGACATAATATCCTGCTTTGTTATTGAGGACCTCTCTCACATTCTCTGAGCTCTGTCATATGATCCCCAGAGTGCTGAAAGGGTTAGTCTTGCATTGGGCTCTTGATTTAGAGCTACTCCTTGCTCTGTGAAGAGGGCATAGACAGACAGCTGAATATAAGGGGGGGGGGGACAGCCACACAATAAACAGAATGTGTCCTTAGTTTGGGGAACAGAAGGGCTCATTAAAAGATGTAAACTGGTAATGAATGGGAAGCTTAGAAAAATATGTAGCCATGACTCCGCTCTCAGTGTTTTCTGAAGTTTCTATTGTATTCTGTTTTCCGCATAACCAAGAGACTTTTAAATCTCATGAGCAGTGCAAAGAACTTTTGCCTCTCCTCCCGCAGTGGATGACTATCACCCTTTCATCTGGAAAGGTCATGCGGTATTGATTGAAGAAGTACATAGCTTGGTGTTCAGTGCCCTCTCTGTTTGAAGTGATTTGTCTGTTTGCTTTATAAATAGTCCCCTGTCCCCAAACAAATGGAAAATTAATCATCTCTTCTTTTCTTAGACAGATGTTTTGATCTGAAATAAAGCTATACAGTCTGTCAATTTAAATGTTGAAATTGTGTATCTTAAATATTCAATAATTATTACCATTACTAGGATTCTATAGTGAAAATGGTTGAGTAGATTATTGTAATATGTGATAGTTGAGTCAAAAAGAAAGATATGATAACTAGCCATAGAAAAATATTCAGATGAAGATAATATTATATGACAAAATGGGTGTATAGCAGCATACAAAATTATTTTTAAAGCCACAAGTAGTTTCAGTATGCTCCATGACATACTAAACTCTGTTCAATGAAAGTAGAAAGCTCTATAAGAACAGCCTGTGCTGATTGCTCATAGGGAGGTTCCCCATGATTTCATATTGAAATTCTTAAAATTTTTAGCATCAGGCAAGAGGAGAAAACAGGGAATACCTGGAAAAGGGCGTAAAAGATAAACAAATCAGAAATGTTATGAAGAGTTGGGTATGGATTAGCCTGAAATGCCTTTCAAGATAGTAACCGTAGGGTATAATCTCTGGAGTAGCTAATGTTACAAAAAACAAAGTTAGCAAAAATTATATTTTATTCCTGTTGCAATCATGTGCAAAACATTGAACATAATTCTTAATAACTGATTAGAGATTGGAAGTATAGAGATTTTGAAAGCTTGGCCTTTAACAGTTGACATTTAGCTGGAGGAAAGAAGGAGTTTTTAAAACAATATTATTAAGTAATTTAGAAATGAATACAGATTTATGTTGAAAAACATACTTTTTTAAAAGCAAGCTGTTAAACAGTCAAAGATTATGTTGTCTGTGACACACAATGACTTCAGTAGTCTACGTTTCTATGCAAGCTTACTAGTCCTAACTGCTTTGCAATGTTTGCAGCTTTTTGTAGTATAATGAAGCATTGTGCTTACTACTTTACACTGCATAGTCTGCATTCTGAAAATGCAATTTCACTCACATTGCAATATGTACTACAATGAAATTGTTTATAGGACTTGAAAGATCATTTTTAAAGTTTCTTCTTTTGCATAATGTCTCTCTGATCTGAGAAAGGGGAAGAGTATGAACCCCCCACCAAAGGTAAAACAATAAAATCCATCTCTCCAAGAACTCACTAGTGTGAAATCTTGATAACATACATTTCACATCAGTTCAAAGCTACTTATTTGCTTAGGCACATTGCTTCTGCATCTCATTTCCCACAAAAATTCACGCAGTTGTCTCCCAACATCTTTTCAAATCTAGCAGGATGAAAGAAGAAAGAAGAAAAAGTATTAAGAATAAAAGAGTATTCACTGTAGTGAGTTGGTAGGTCTGACTTCTGTTCCTCTTTCTATCCCAAAGCTTGCCTAAGCTTCTCTCTACTTCTATATTAGAAGCATAATGATATACATGCCACTTTTATGGAAGACAAATGGAGACTATAAAAGCTGTTTATATAGAATGACAAATTGCTAGTTGATAATGGCAATTGGATTGACAACTGCTTTAAATGGCAGAAGTAACACTGGAAATAACTATGAGATAGACTATGCACAGATGTGCTTGCAGCAAGTCCTGGCCTCCTCCAGGAGTGAGAGCCTATATTGCTCAGCCCTGCAAGTGTTGCTCAGCTGTCTGTATCCTTTGAAACTCAACCAAGATTTTAACATTGTCAATGTGACATTTCTCCACAAACATGCTCTCATTTTTGCCCCAACAGATAAACTTGTCAAATAAATTTGCTTTTAAAAAATGTATATTTATGATTGTAGAAGCACAAAATAACTAAAGTCTCTACCTGTCAACAATTATGTAAGAGATAACTGAATATTTTAAAGCTGTATACTAATAGTGGAATTGAAAAACCACACAGCAGTAAGTACAGTTTATTAATATATATTGTTAATCTTCTTAATACTGTTAACTGTATTCTAATTGTTAAGTCTTTAGGATATTTTCAGATTCGAAGACAACAACTCTGTTTCTATCTCCTGATTGTGCTTCCTGCCAACCTCTGGTACTGTAATTCCATCCTTACCTTCGGTGAATTGAACTTTATCTGCCACATAAAAGTGGAACTCTGCACTTTGTGATCTTCCATTTTTGGCTTATTTCACATAGCATGTTGTCCCCAAGTTCCACCTATACTGTTACAATGAGCTTAATTAACTTAATAATTATTGTCATATTTACTGTTGACCAGTCAGTAAACATCTTGGCTGTACTCGTATAAGCATCTATTATGAACAACACTGTAATAGGTGTGTGAAGGCAACATTGCTACTTCCATGCCATTTTCACTTAAGTTAAGAGTAAATAGTGATAAATGAGATTGCTGGGTCCCGTTCACTTCCTGGCTTTCATTCTGGAAATCCCAGCTGATTTTCCTGTAGTGACTGTACCATTGTTTAACTGGACAGTAATGAAAATGGATGCTAATGTTTCTGTATCCTCAGCTAAACATGTGATTTTCCTACCATTTACAACAGCCAATTGTAGCTGGCCTTCACTACTTTGAAGGTTCTTCTTTTTCCTACCCTTCAATCCCTGGGTTTACCCTCTAACACTAGATAGAGAAACAAGGGTAGATGGGTGTTGGGAACAAAATAAAGGGGGGGGGGCTGGAGAAGTGGGGGAGGAAAATGGGCATAACGTCCAGCCAGAGTTCCTGTGCTCTGGGCAGGCAGACCTTTTGCACATGGCCCCGGGTGAGCATGCCTGCCTGACCCATGCGGCAGGGGTGGAAAAGGGGCAGCCCCTGACCAGGGACTCCGAGGCAACACCCTGTAGCCCCGGGGTTACAGGTGAGAGGGAAGAGGGAAGGAGTTCCCAACGCTGACCAGAGTGGTATGTAGTGGGTCTTAATGGAGCAGAGACTCTCTAAGGTTTAAGAACTTTATTATAGAAATGCAGGCGGGAAAAGAGACAGAGACAGAGACAGAGACCCAGAGACAGACAGACAGAGAGACAGAGTGAGACAAAAGAGAGAGAGGAAGAGGAGAGGAGAAGACAAAGAGAAAGGAGAGAGAAAAGAAGACAAAGAGGGGAGAGAGGGGTAAGAGAGAGGGGTAAGAGGGAGACAAGAGAGTGAGCAGTAAGAGAGCGAGGTGGGGACCTAACAGCCCCTTTTATGGTCTTCACTGTTGCTAGGTAACTGGGGAGGAGTTTAGCCTGAAGGTCAGAAGCTTGGGCCATTGCTTAAGTGACTATTGGCCATGCTTCTCTTCTGAGGGCTGTGGGAGGTGGTACCTTAGGGAGGGGCCTGAGTTCCAGGAGCCTGAGGGAACGCCTACCATGTCATATAGGACCATTGGGGCTTATATCTCAGCTTGACTGGAGACCAGCCTGAAATTCCCCACAGATGGGGAAAGAAGAAATAGGAAAATCCCTCAACCCAATTTCTTTCCTTTTGTTTTCTCTTGGAACATGGCTGCTGGGAAATGAAACCTCCCTATATGACAACCACGCACCCCCACCTTTCAGACCCCTCACATTTATGTATCCTCTAAAACGTTCCCAGAATTCCAAAAGTCACACAGTGACAGGAACTGCCTGCAGCTGGTAAAACCATATCTCTGATAGAGCCTGAGGTCAGTGATAGGCAACTGCAATGGACAGTCTCAAGCTCGCCCATATTCCCATTCCTAGAGTTAAAATAAAAATAAATTTAAATCACATTTCTGTTTTTTTGTTTTGTTTTGTTTTGATTTTGTTTTTGTTTTTGTTTTTGTTTTGAGGCAGGGTTTCCTGGCTGTCCAGGAACTCATTCTGTAGATGAGACTGGCCTCAAACTCAGAAATCCACCTGCCTCTGCCTCCCAAGTGCTGGTATTAAAAGCATGCACCACCACCGCCCGGCTCATTTCTGTGTTCTTAAAGAAACAAAAATTCCAAAATTATCACTGCAGCCAATATATCATATCTGAAGGTTAATCTCTTCATTTTGCTTAGCATTTCTTTGATAGCTATTGAATATTTCTATGTGCTCCTTGGAGAAATGTCTATTCAAGTCCTGTCCGCAATTATTAACTGCTTTCTTCTTTACTGATTAGTAAAAATTCCCAACATATTATAAATAGTTACAATTTACTAGGTGCCTGGTTATAAAATATTTCCACTTATTACATTAGCTAACTCTTGAGTATTTTTTCCTATATGAATGGATCATTATTTGATAATGTCTCACTTGCATCCTTTTTCTGCTTTTAATGAGAGTGTGTTTTCTGTAATAACCAAAAGAAACTTGTAAAGACCCAAATTACAACGCATACACTCTGTTTCTTGTGTTTGACTTGTGTCAATTTAGATTTTCTAATTAAGTTTTTAATACATTTGAATTAATTTGGCTCCATGCTATAAAATATGTCTAATTGCGTGTCAGCAATTGGTATATAGCTATGTTTGGAAGACCATTTGAGAAAGTATCCTTTCACTCTGTGTATATTTTGTGTCTTGGCTGAAAACAATTTAGATATGTATGTGATAATAAGTCTGGGGTCCTTATTCTGTTTCATTGATATTTCTGTCTGTCTTAGTAACACATAGTTCATATTATAATACTTTTAGCTTATATCGCAATAATTTGGTAGTACTTTTGTAGGAAAAAACAACTACATGACTCAAAAGTACAGTCTTTCTCAAGACTGATAAATGGCTAGGAGCTGTTTTTGATTCAATATGAAATATCGATTTTTATACTTAAGTGAATGTAGTTTATTTCTGTGTTTTATCCTTGTGAGCAGCACAGTCAATTTCTTCTTTTTATGTTTATTAATTGTTAACACATAAAAATAGTTGATTTAAATATTATTTCTGTTTTGCAGTTTTGCTGAATTTATTTAATCATGTAATAAGAACTTCGGAGAAAGCTTTAGTTCTTAAGGACATGTCTTTCAGAAATGAAGATATTAGCATAGCTTTCCAATTTGTATGTTTGCCAGTCTTGTCTAATTCAATTGTTCAGGGTGTATTATCTAATATGAAGTATGAAGAAAGGAATGAACCCCTTCCTGTTGTTATTGACATTAAATGAAAAGTGCATTTCCCTCTCTTACATTTGATTATACCTTCATATTTTTCTGTGAAAAAACTTTAAAGTGAACAGGTAATTCTTTTCTATACTTAATTTGTGGAATTTGTGGAGGATATTCATTGTAAAAAGATGCTGTCAGACAATCCTGCTATTATTGTCATAGGCTCCATATCTGATGGCTTTCAGAGCTAGGAGCAAAATGGAGGACTCCCGTTCTCAGGAGGGATTCCCTCTGCCTGACCTTCTGTGGACAGTTTCCCTGGCATAGGTACCTGTCTGTATCTGAAAATGCCCTCGTGCAGAGCTCTCTGCAAATGCTGTATAAGCCAACACACGAGTTACACTCTGGTTTTCTACCCACATGACAGTACTATGAATGATCAGCCCTTTCCACATATACCTCTAAAAATCCTTATGTAACCGATTCCTGGAACAGCAATGTAGATCTGTCTCAGTGCAGTGGTGTCTGGAAGTCTGTCCATCATACTCAAGAGCTGTCTGAACTCTGCTTACTGCTTCTGTTACCTTTGACCGATGACAGCTGGCTTTTGTCTTTTGTTTATTTCAATATAGATGATCCTATGATCTTTACTCTTGTTATATAAAAAATAAATATGGCACACCACACTGTTTAGTTTTTATCTGTAGAATTATTAACCAATATTAGTGCTATATACTACTGTGCCACTATACAGAGTCTTTTATTCCAAATCATGAATCCTTTTCTCTAGTAAGCTGTGAGAATTTTGTTTTTATATTGTTGCAAATGTTGGCCTATGATTTCTTCCTTCTTGTGCTTCCTATGTACAATTTGTATGACTTTAGAAGTAGGCCATCTATAAATGCATACAATAAGAGGGCAGTATGTCTTCATTTTTAACTTAATAGACTGTGAAAGAAATGTTACCATTCACGCTGTAATTGTTTGGTAGAGTTGTTCAGTGTAAGCCCTCAATATTGGATTCATTCATGGATGTGTGTGTGTGTGTGTGTGTGTGTGTGTGTGTGTTTAATCTTTTTTGTGTGTAATTGAAAAAAGGAGACATGTTTACAACATGAAACAGGATGTTTTTTATATGAATACATTGTACACTGATTACCAAAAGCCAATGATTAACTTATCTTATGCTGTGTATTTTCTGCTTTCATTTCTGGTACGGATGTTTACAGTCGAATCAGTGAGCAATTTGCAACAGTACACCGTGCTGTCATGAACTATGAGGTACCATTCTCCACAGTGCCTTGTCCTTTCTGTGCTCTATATATGTTGGAAGAATTTTCATACACCACATAAATGCCTGCAATGCTAGCAATCATCATTTACTTTTCAAATAAGTTTGATGTGTTTGGATTCTAATGAGTATAAAAATTACAACAGTGTATTTGTTTTTCTCTGATTGCTTCTTTTTTTTTTTTTTTACCTTGCTAACCATGTTACTTTTTATTTTTTTTATTTTTTTTAT
>NC_034610.1:39395174-39429001 GCF_900095145.1 Mus pahari | reverse complement strand
CCCTCCCTCCCTCCCTCCCTCTCTCTTATCTTTATAATAGGATATTTTATTTACTTATATTTCACATGTTATCCCCTTTCCAGTTTCCCTTCTGTAAACCCCCTATCCCCTCCCTCCTCTCCTTGCTTCTATGAGGGAACTCCCCCACCATTCCCTGGAATACACTGGGGCATAGATCCTTCACAGGACCAAGGGCCTCTCCTACCATTGATGCCTGACAAGGCCATCCTCTGCTACATATGCAGCTGGAACCATGAGTCACTCCATGTGTAACCTTTGGTTGATGGTTTAGTCCCTGGGAGCTCTGGGGGGTGGTGGTGGTGGTGGTGGTCTGGTTGGTTGGTCTTGTTGTTCTTCCTATGGAGTTGCAAACCCTTTCAGCTCCTTCAGTTCTTTCTCTAACTCCTCTACTGGGGACCCTGTGCTCAGTTCAATGGTTGGCTGCAAGCATCTGACTCAGTCTTTGTCAGGCTCTGGCAAAGCTTCTCAGGAGACAGCTGTATCAGGCTCCTGTCAGCAAGCACTTGCTGGCATCCACAATAGTGTCTGGGTTTTGTGTCTCTATATGGGATGGATCCCCAGGTAAGGCAGTCTCTGAATGGCCTTTCCTTCAGTCTCTGCTCCACATTTTGTCTCCAAATTTTCTCTTATCAGTATTTTGTTCCCCCTTCTAAAAACTGAAGTACCCACACTTCGGTCTTCTTTCTTCTTGTGCTTCATGTAGTCTGTGAATTATATCTTGGATATTTCCAACTTTTGTGCTAATATCTACTTGTCAGTGAGTGCATACCATGTGTGTTCTTTTGTGACCGAGTTACCTCACTCTGGATCTTATTTTCTACTTCCATCCATTTGCCTAAGAATTTCATGAAGTCATTGTTTTTAATAGCTGAGTAGTACTCCATTGTATAAATGCACCACATTTTCTGTATCCATTCCTCTGTTGAGGGACATCTGGGTTCTTTCCAGCTTCTGGCTATTATAAATAAGGCTGCTATGAACATAGTAGAGCATGTGTCCTTATTACATGTTGGAACATCTTCTGGGTATATGGCCAGGAATGGTTTTAATCTCTTTCTACATTCGTGCTATTTAGACATAAAAGTATTGACAGTTCAGTCTATCAAACCTTTCAACACTGGATGATCAGTAATCTTAAAAATGTTAGTGTGACACGTACATCTCGTAATCTAAACTCAGACTTCCTATCTCATCTCCTTGGTCTCTTCAGTGCTTGATGGATCCAAGGTATCAGAGGCCATTAGCACTGTGAACTTTGAATCAAAGTTCAAGTCAGCTGATGGTCTCTTCTTTATGTTTAATTGTCATTTCCAAAACCATCTCAAAACTGGTGCATTCAGATGGTGTTAGCATGATCCAAGATAAAGCAGAGGTTGTGTTTCATTCTACCCATTTTCAAAGACTTATTCACATTTGTGGTTCTCTCATTCACTGACTTCTGTATCAGTTTATATACAATAACTTAAATGGAGTAAACACCAGTTCTATTAGCAGTTTCCCTAACATGGAGTAGCTTGCAAGTTGCAGAGAACCAAGCAGCAACACACACTTCGAAGACACATCAAGGTTAACAATTATCTCTGGATGACATGATAGGGTATCAACGGTTATATCATCTTCAAATCTTCATACTATTCCATATATTCACAAACATCACATTAGTTTTTCTTGACACATGATGTGGTAAGTATTTTGTCAGTTGTTGAGTAGGAAGATAAGAATTTCTGTCCAAACTCTTATCTGCTCTTCAAAGGCAGAAGTCTCTACTTAAACATTGAAGTCCTCTGCAGTCTTGCCACACTGCTTCTCATTGATAGTAGTTTGAGTCCTCAAAATCAGCACTGCTCATCTCTGAACACTCTGTAACATGTAAAGCCTGTCCAATCTCATATTTGTTCACCCAGAGGGCTAGGGGGCATCAGCACAGTGCCAACTCTTCAATACCAGTAAATACATTCCTTTGAGAAATTGTAAAATGTCATCCTCAACCTGCTTAATCTATCTAAAGTAAGTTCTCTGTCCACAGGATTTCAATTGAGATGGGCACATCCACATCTTTGTTTTACCACCGGTGGTGCAACTGTTGGTACTGAAGTAAGCTAGCCATCAGTGAAATGTAAAACCTCAACATCTCAGTAAAACTAAAAATGCTGGTAAAAGGTCTAGGGAGATATTTATTGGTTTTCCTTCTGATTCTGTCCTTGTGCCAACTCTATGAACTGTTTCCTCAGCATGGCATCACAGATTACAGGAAATCACAATAATATTAGTATCCATCGCCTAATTTCAGTTCTAACCTTGAGGCTTCTGCTAGCAACTTACATTTAGGTGCTCAGATTATTTAACTTATCTCTGCTCTAGTAACTATTAACTCATTCCCTTCATGGACTTCAAACTAATGCTGTTGTCCCATTTTGAGAAAAATTAATTTATTACAGATCAATTAAAATTGTATTTACAATTCTCGTTTGGTGTTACACTAGGTCTCTGTGCTACCCAACCTCTGGGTCTTGATGCTCTAGGTAATATGAGGGGTGGGCTTCTCAAGGCATCGGTCTCTCAAGCTTGGAGGAGTGATTAGTTGGCCACTCCAACAATTTATGCTTTATCCTTACCTCAACATATCTTGTAGGCAGAACAAAAAGTAGGTCAAATCTTTTGAGGCGGGGTTGGTGTCACAGTCCCTCCATTGGAAATCCTGTCTGGTTGACCCATTCAAGTTCAGTATCTCCCATTTCTAGAATTCTTAGCTAGGGACACCTTGGTAGATTCCTGGGAGTTTCCATTGTATTAAATTTTTAGCTGGTCCTCCCAAGATGCTGTCCAATTCCAGTACTATCTTTCTCCATCCTCTTCCACTTGATCACTCTTGTCCTCATTCCAACCACACCTCTATTCACCGAGCAATGTATATTCTATATACCCATCCCAGGGAAATCATATGTTCCTCCTTGAGTCCTCCTTATTTCTTAGCATCTCTGGTTCTGTGGAATGTAGCATGTTTATCCTTTACTTCACCGCTAATATCCAGGGGCTCTCTGACTCTTGCCTACTCTTGGGACTTTTTCTTTTCCATACAAGGTTACCATGTACAACTTTACTACGACAGGAGGTACCAAAAGAAAACTTCCTGCAACTTGACATGACATGCTTGATTGCTATCTGTGGCAGGCCTGCAATTTTCTGCAGAAAAAAGGAGAATGAGTAGACAGGACAGGAAGAGGGGACATGTGGCAGTAGGACTGGGAGAATAAGAGAGATGGGAAACTATAGTCAGGATGTTAATACTACTACTACTAATATAAAATTGTATTTATTCACACATTTTTATTAACTATGGTTATGTTTTTGACTTCATAAAATTACATTTTTTAGTTTCATTTGTCATAGGATCCATATTCATTCTTTTGTTGATATTGCTTCTGTTTATTTTTTTTGAGGTTATATCTCAATTGCAATGTTTCTTTCTTTCTTTCTTTTTTCTTTTTTCTTTTTCTTTTTTTTTTTTTTTTCGAGACAGGGTTTCTCTGTATGGCCCTGACTGTCCTGGAACTCACTTNGTAGACCAGGCTGGCCTCGAACTCAGAAATCCGCCTGCCTCTGCCTCCCNAGTGCTGGGATTAAAGGCATGCGCCACCACGCCCAACTAATTGCAATGTTTCTTGCTTCAATTTTTTTCTCTATCTGTAATAGACAGAGACTGTTACAGAAAATCACAAGCAATCAATATGCAGAGTTGTGTATCCCAGTCCCAATAGTTATATCCATAAAACGTTCCTAGGGTTAGGGTTCAGGGAACATTATGGAAGAGGAGACAGAAAGATTTATAGAAGCTAGAGGATCAGAGATTTCATAAACACTAGAAGCTATCTATTCCCATAAATTCTCACCACCATGACCATCCATATATGAACTGAACAAAGATGTTACCAATAAACATGCCAAGTTGGAGAAGGGAAAATCAAAAAGGCCCCAGACCTACACAATGAACTACATGGAACACACTAAAGTTGGGAGCTAAAGAGGTGGTCCTTCTAAGAGAAAAGCAAAGAAATTAGTTGCCTGGTAATTTTCTCATTTTGTGTAACTTTTATAGTTATTTTCTGTGTTATTATAGTTATTTATAAGACATCTCTATAACTTTTATAGTTATTTTCTGTGTTATTATAGTTATTTATAAGACATCTCTATAATTTGAATAGTTTATTTTAAATTGTTATACATTAAAATTCTATTGTGGTACTCCTACTATTTTATGATTTTGATTTCACTGAGGATAGCATTGAATATTATTTAATTTATTTTGTGAAGTGTGGGAGATACATATTCATTCCTTGTGAAGGTCAGAGAATAAGCATGGGAATAACTTCTCTCCTTTTACCACGGAATCCTGGGAACTTAGATCAGATTCCGAGGCACAGTGGCAAATGTCATTATCAAATCAATCTTCTTGCTGGCCACAAAAATGCATGTTTTTATTTTTTATTGTTATATTTTCACAATTATAATTCAAATATTTTAAACTATTTTACATGTATGCCACAATTAAAAGAGTTTTTATGTTTATGCTCTAACTAGCTTAAGTGATCCATATATCTGAATTTAAAGAACTCATCTTACCACTTATTTTGAGGTGATACAAGAGAACAAAATTTCTCAGTCTTTACTCCTCTGAAAAGTTCATTTCCCTTTCTTTTTGAAGCAAAGCTTTGTCTTGGTTGACTACTCTGAAAACATGTTTCCATTTTATTCTTCTGATGAGACTCTTCATGATGATTCTACATACATGATTTATTCCAGAATGATTTTCTTTTCATTCTTCCTGATTTGAATTAATATGTTCCTTGAATGTGTCTGACACCTTCCTCAGATTTGGGAGGGTTTTGTTAATGTTCTTATAAACAATCTTTAATTTGTTCTTCAATGAAAAAGCCTATAATGTATTTATTGGTTAATGCAGGTTTTCTTCATTCTTGGTCAATTATTCCTTATTTATTTATTTATTTATTTATTTATTTATTTATTTATTTACTCTGACCTTATAATTTCATGGTACCTATCTTTGAGATCAGTCATCATTCTTTTTGTGGAGGAAAGATTTTATTGGGCTTACTTCTATATCACAGGTTATCATCAAAGTAAGTAAGGACAGAAACTCAAAAAGTGTAGGAACTTGAAAGCCAGAGTTGGTGCACCATGAAGGGGTGTTGCTACTTGCTTGACAATAATGGCCTGTTCAGCTTGCTTTGTAATACAACTAGGACCACCAGGCAAAGGATAACACCACTCAAACTGACTGTGTCTTCCCATATCAATCACTAATTAAGAAAATGCTCTACATCTTGCGTGTCAGTTTCTCAGTTAAGGTTCCCTCCTTCTAAATCATCTTAGCATGCATCAAATTGGAATAAATTTGGTCATGACTATATAACTATTTTTAGCAAGTTTTAATCATGTTTACATTATTATAACCTCTTTATATGCAGAGAAATAAATTCTTCATTAATCAGTTCACCTGTGATTGTATGTAACTTCTGTGGATATATTCCTCTAAATTTATTATTAAAGAGAACTACAGGCTTATTTTTCATAAGTATGTCTGTTATCTTTCCATGGTACATGTTTTGCTGAGTTACCCTAATGTGCCCATATCAACCAATGGCCAATACCTTATAAAAGCTGAAACATTAGGCATAAGCTTCTAGACTCTACCTGCCTTTGGAATATCTAAAGTTGGTATTTTCTGACATTTGTTATATGCTGAGAGAATGGAAAGGCCTCAAATTAGTGGTGGAATCGTAGCATAAATTTTTATATTTCTTTACAACATCGTACAATCTAGAGACTTTTCTCATTAGACTTAGAATAAGAAAATCATTTTTTTAAAGAGGGAAAGAAATGATAGTTATTCTATATTCACTATATATTAAATTCATATACAGTGCTGGGGTAATTTTCCTTGGTGTGATGATTTGAATTAGAATGTTATATGGGCTCATAGATTTGAGTGTTTGATTCCTAGTTGGTAGATAGTTTAGGAAAGACTAATAGGTGTGGTTTGTTGGAGGTAGAGTGGCACATCGATGGCCTTTGAGTTTCAAAGGCCAAAGTGAAGTCAAGTCTCCCCATCTCTCTGCCACAATGTGTTACATAAAATCAAATTCTCAGCTATTATTCCAGTGCTGTTGGCTGTCCCAACCTCAGCTGTGATGATCATCTACTAAACCTGTGAAACTGTAAGTCTCTAATTAAATGTTTTCTTTTCTTAGTAAACTTGGTAATGGCATCTTTTCAGGCAATAGAACAGCAACTAGCACTTGGGCTGGATCTTGAACTGTATAAAAATTAGAAGATAAGAAGAATACACATTTGTCTGCCTCTGCTTCCTGAATGTTGGTGCATACCATGAATTTTCATGTACAGTAGACTGTACCTTGGAACTATGGTCCCTTGTTTCTCCTATTTCCTAAGTTGCTTTTATCATGGTATTTTATCATTGAAAGCTGTAAGCAACTAGGACAGTTTTTACTCATAAGCAACATATTTTTTTTTATCAATAATAGCAATTTATGTTCATTGTAACTAGATTCCAAAATGGGAAGCCCCACTTATCAATATCTTATTTTTATCTTGGGCTGACAATGATTCTGGGCTCCCAACAAGATTGTAATTGTTTCTGAGATGCTGTACCAGATTCTCAGATTCAAGTATTAACTTCTACTATCGTGAATGAAGGATAGACTCCACACTAACAACAGGCTTGTTTTAAACATTGCAAAATAAATTATAGGAAGAGAAAATGAAAACCGTAACATGTAAGTTAGAAAACACAAGCCAGAAGAAAAATGTAACAGACTCCCAAGGGAATGCATAACAATCAAAGACTCACTCTTTTAATCATTCAGTAGTCCCATAAAATACTGAACTGACAGGTATAGTATATATATGTGGATGATATTCTGTATCCCAGTGTAGTCCCTATACATTCTGCTTCAGGTTCTGTGTTCATATTAACTATGTTCACATGGATTTAGAAAGCCTTAGTTCTTAGTGTCCTCCATCACCTCTGGTTCTTAAACTCTTTATACTCCCTCTTTTGTGGGTTACCCTGAGATCTTGGGGAGGGATTTAATGAAGACATCTAATTAAGCTCTCTTAGAGGTGTGTGGTGCAATGTTCTTGGGGAAGGAAATAGACTAGATTTTATGTTGGTGGTGAAAATTGGGTGGAAAGTGTAAGAGAAGATAGATTTATGGGAAGAATGAGGAGGAAGAAAGGCTGCTAACATTGAAGAGTATGAGTGTCGTGTAGATGCCTAGTGCAGTCAGAATGTTCTATAACATGTGTAGGCAATCCTAATGAAGTCTCCAACTGAAGGAAACAGATCCCCTATTGACAATCTTTTGTCACTAAACAAGGTTTCCAGTACCAGGACTTGGTTTCATCCAATTGAATAGTTGCCCAACCTAATGCAGTGGGAACTTTCTATAATATATTAAGGTGATCCTAATGAAGTCTCCAGCAAATGGATACAGGTCCCCTATTGGCAATCTTTTGTCACCAAACAAAAGTTCCAGTACCAGGATTCATCCAATTGAGTTGTTGACCAAAATGGTTCCATGGAAATCTCCAAACAATGCAGTCTATAGCCAAAACAATAGATTTCTTACCGCAAATTTGCAGAAAGGCCTCATAGTGGAAGATACAACTCATTGAATTTGGAGAGGATGAACTAGGGCCTCCATAGAAATATCAAACTCACGTTCCAGTTTCTGTGACAGGAATGGTATTTTACAGGCTACCAGGAGAGGAAAATAAACCCCAACCCAACCACAAAACCTTTGATCTACAATCTGTACTGCCTGCAAATTATATTAGGATAATGATGGCACAAATTTTTTGAGAGCAACCAAACAATGTGTGATCCGACTTAAGTTTCTTCCAGGAGATAGAACCCATGCTTGACACTTTGGGTGACCAAGAACAAGAGTAGCTAGCCCAGAGACCTGGAGTAAAACCAAACACTACTGGTCTAACCAGAAAATAAAACATTAAAATTACTCTTAATGATATTTTGCTATACTTATAGATCACTGCCTTATTTGCACATTGTGAGAGAACTATTTCCTGCAGCAGACAAGAAAAAATACAGCAAGCCAAAGAAAAACATGATACACAGAGAAAGAAGACAGTCTTTAAATGGAATTGTCTTGTATGTACTTTTGTATATAGCAAGTGTTTTTTAAGACAACTCCTTCCCCTGTGGGAAGTTGGAACATAAAG
Organism: Mus pahari; assembly: GCF_900095145.1. Taxonomy (NCBI): domain Eukaryota; kingdom Metazoa; phylum Chordata; class Mammalia; order Rodentia; family Muridae; genus Mus; species Mus pahari. The sequence continues at coordinate 39,420,697 of NC_034610.1, read as the reverse complement.
TCTTTCTCAGCCTTAAAGTAGAAAGTATATTATAAACAATGAGTACATGCTAAACTAAATTAGTATCTTTGTTTTTTCTATCTTCCAACCTCTTATAATTTTTTCAATTTTTATTAGAAATTTTCTTCATTTACATTTCAAATGCTATCCCCAAGGTCCCCTATACCCTCCCCCCACACTGCTCCCCTACCCACCTACTCCCATTTCTTGGCTCTGGTGTTCCCCTGTACTGGGGCTTATAAAGTTTGCAAGACCAAGGGGCCTCTCTTCCAATGATGGCCAACTAGGCCATCCTCTGCTCCATATGCAGCTAGAGACCCGAGCTCTGGGGGTACTGGTTAGTTCATATTGTTGTTCCACCTATAGGGTTGCAGACCCCTTCAGCTCCTTGGGTANTTTCTCTAGCTCCTCCATTGGGGGCTCTGTGTTCCATCCANTAGATGACTGTGAGCATCAACTTCTGTATTTGCCAGGCACTGGNATAGCCTCACATGAGACAGCTATATCAGGGTCCTTTCAGCAAAATCTTGCTGGCATGTGCAATAGTGGCATCATTTTTTTAAATCAGTGCATAGATTCCAACAAGACAGAAGCTCACTCTTAAAGATAGCAATGTACCCATGCAAGCCACAATGTTTGATATATGATATAATATTCTGCTATATTCACCCCAAAAAGTAAAACAAAATAAAATAAAATTTATTTTCCAAAATTATTGACCTGGGGCAGAGATTATTGCATATGATACTCAAAACTTTTCTATCAGTCTCATTATGAATATTTTATAGTTTTCTTAATTCATTTTTACATTCACATCAATCATCTAGATTTGTTGAATTATCATTTATCTTTAGCATAGGAAAGTTTATACTTCCTAGCATATCATTACTTAGATTCATTTATAGAGAGTATTTAATCATTAATTTCAAAATACTACTTAAAATATGCACAGCACTATCTATGCTTAATAGTTTTAGAAATGAGTCATACTGAAATTGTTAGTTTCTTTATAACATATATTCAATGACATCCTTTAAAAATACTTTAGGCAACCGTATATGCACTTAAAACACCCTTCTATATCATTCTTTCAGGATTGAAAGGACTAACATGAGCTGCCTACTTCCAACACACTGAGGATACAAAAGTCTTTATTCACCATCTTGTTGGTATCCTATAAAAAATAAATCCAAATATTAGAAAGAATGCCATTTTCCTTCTGTAAATAAATCAAGTTTAAAATGATCCAATAAAGTATTTGATTTATCAGTGACCTTAATAATATCTAAGCTATTAACATAAAAATTTGAGTTCAGTTTTCCATTGTTAAGGAAAAAGTTCAATGATTCAATGACAATATCTAAAATATCTTAATTAAAAACAAACGTGATTCTAGGCCCGTCATAAAACATTGCTCCTTAATGAAGTTAGAATCTATTTTTACTGCCATGCATAACTTGAATCTGAAAGAAAAAATTGATATTTTAACAAACCTTTAATTGCTCTGTATTTAAATTACTCAATTAAATTATTTGAAACGTGTACATTCCTTGTACAAAATACACACTTCAAACCTATGTGCAGAACATAAGAAAGAGAAAAAAAGCACAACAACCCTAAAAAAAATAGCATTTTACTGAAAATAAAGATGCAAAGTGAAGAAATGCCTGTATAACAGTAAATCTCATCTATGTGCAGACAGCCAGCAGTACATGGGCTCAGTGGGTTTTCAAAAGAAGCACTGAAACTTGTGATGGCAAAGTGGCAGGTGAGAATACGAGAAGAATTTGAGAGGAATATGACTTCAGTCAAAATACATTATATAAACATATAGAATTCTCTAACAATTTGAAAAGTGGAAATGGTTAATAGTATGGATAAAAAATAACAGCCAGATGAAAGAAAATAAATATGTAATGACAATTAAGCAAGTATAATGCTTGCCTTAATAACAATAATTGGAGACTGTTGACCAAGTTGAAATATAAATACATTTAAGCAAACCCTTGTTAAAAGGTTGCACATGTTTTTAATTTTAGTGTGCATTATTTTACATTTAAGGTCTATCACTCAATTCTAAATTGTCCTGCTAGCTATCAACTTAAGATTCACTGACCCTTAGACAATGAAACCACATTAAATAGAAATGTTCTATTCATGAAATAATTTTATTGATCCTTAGAGACATTCATTCTTTAGCTTAAAAACATCACACATACACACACACACACACACACACACACACACATACACTTTTGTCTCTAAATGGACTCTTTCATGGGGTCATGCAACAGAGAGCAAGAATTTAAGCATTCCCCTGTGTGCAGTGGGAATACATTTCTGTATTTGAAAGCATTCAAAGGCTTTCCTTTCCACAGGGGTATTGTGTTTCAGCTTTATGAGGGAGTCCTTTAGAATAATTTGAACTTAGCTTAGAGAAGAAAGAATAGGAATGAGTAAAAAGAAGAAAAATTCAATCAATTTAAATAAAATCTTCTGAAAACTTATTTCTCAAAATTCAGTTCCATGTGTGTACCATCAAGAGTCTTTGCTCATCTGCTTCTTTCAAAGACAGATTTTGTACAGTATAATAAAATCATGTCTTTAAAAATTGACTGGATAATTTAAGTTATACAAGAGCCAAAAAGAAAATAAACTTTAAAATGACATATGATGGATTAATAAAAAGGATTAAGATATCAAAGGTCAAATTTCAATACGGTGATATGAATCTCTAAATCAGTATCAGATCTCAAAAATTGTTGATATGATCATGGTAGCATTTATAAAAATGTGGGTAAAGGATTGTGTTCAATCGAGTTGACAACTTGAAGATACTTAGCGATGGAATTTATTTAAAACTTCTTTTCATCTGAGCGAAAAGCTAGTTTTCATAAATGACTTTTCATGAATTCTAATCTGTTCTATCAGGTATTTTGATCTTTTCCCGTTGGATAAATTCCTGTCTGGTGAGTGGAAATGGTATAAATAGTGGGGAAAATTCTAAATTAAGGTTTTGTTCATATCAGAAGCATTCATACTAACTTACATAATAAATACAAAAGTTAAATTTCTAATAATAATAAATAAATTTTATTTTAAAATACTTAAATTGATTCTGTTTATCTCAGGTTCTCTTGATTAATTATTCATTGTTAAATGGAACACTTCAAATAATTAATTCTACTTCCAGACTAATCCTCCAAACAACAAATAAATAGCCAAATGATATCATTAATCAACAATGACTCACTAAAATCTAAAGGAAATAATTGCTCTTCTATATTCACTTTAATTTTGACATTATAATTTAATTATATTTATTCCCTTTTTTCTTCAAAATCCTCCAATAGCCGCATTCCCAAACTCTTTCTGATTCATGTTTTCTTTTTAATGTTATTAAATACAAGAATATACATATATTTTTAAATATAACCTGATTAGTCTACATAATTTAGGTTTTTATGTATTTTTAGAAATTACCATTTAACACTTGACAATTTGTGTGATAGTTTCCAGGGAAGAACATCTCTCTTCCGATTTTCCCTAGTTGCCTATAATTCTTTGGTTAGGGTTGAAATCTCTAGAGCTTATCACTCACTGTTCCGTTTGGCATGTTCATTAGTTACATCCTTTTCCAGCTCTTATTGGGGCAGTCATGTTGGTGAGATTTTAGAGTTAAAGCTTAGATACTACAAGGATATAGAATATCTGTACTAATATTTCTTAAATCCTATGATATTTAAAATTGTAATAAGGCCAATCTTGATTCTGACATTACAGGTAGAGATCACATCAGTCCTCTACTTCAAAACTATAGCTTTTATTTGTATAAACACAAAATGTAAGATCATAGATCCTCAAAACCCTATGTATTCCTCAGCAATAACCTTATGCCCACAGGTCTTGGTTGACAGTTAAAACAAGTAAGCCTGGTTCCTCCCAATTGCCGTTGCAGAATAAATTTAATTTTCTTCACAGTAAGATTCTAATTTCGTGTCAGGTAGCCGTTACTTTTACTATATGAACACACAACTAGAAAGCAGTATGAATGAGTATGAAAATAGGCCTCTGGCAGACATTGCCTTATTAGGGCTCTCATCTTCTCCTGCATGTTCTATATTCCTTAAGTCATCACCCTCTAAAGTCTTCATGCTCCTAATATAACTATTAAATCTTTGGCAGTAATTGTTTTAAGATTTGTGAATTTGGGATAGACACATATTCAGTCCATTATCGTTTAAGGTTTTATTTGAAAACTGATTAGATACATTTTCACGTATCTTATGCTGTGCTGGGTTCCATTCTCCTTAGCATAGATATTCATGCATTGATATGTACCGGACATCTTCCATGTAATAGACATTGTTTTATATACTATATTTCATCATACATTTTTATTTAAATTTAATTTGATATTTTCCTACACAGACAAGTACCTGTTTATATTTTGAATATGAAAGATATTTTAGTTAGTTGTGTTAAATACTACTCTACACACTTGTGTGTGTTTGTGTCTGTACATGCATATGTGTGTGCTCATATTCATTTATGTATTAGAGATATTTCTATTATCTATCTTGTTATCTTTCTTTTATGAAATTACAAAAATAGCAGAAAGGATTGTCAGCTAACTTTTGCAGTATTTCCTACTATTTTTCAAATTATTTTAATTCTATTTCAAAATTTTATAGTATTTTGTCTACTTATGGTCAGGCATAAATTTTCTAAGGTTAATTAAACATGCTTATCTGAAAAATATTATCTATGATATTATATACATGTGGTTTTATTCAGCTTGCTGCTGTCTGATCAATTATTTTCATATTTGCAAATCTCATTTGTTTGATGTGAGTGGTAAAGTCATTAGTAACATAAACTTAAGAGTGTTTACATCATATTGTTTATATTAGTAATTTAAATAATGTAAGTTTATAAAGTACTGAAAAATTTTTGTGTGTATGAAAACTGAATTTACAATTACAAAATTTTTGCTATTTCGAGTAACACCACAATGTTAGATAAGCTAACTTTTAGCTATATGTCAGAAGAGATGACATCTATCTGGTATCATTGGCTAAATAAAAAAATAAAGTGCTGTATAAATAATGAAATATATTATCCATATATAAAAATGAAACATTGTCATTTGAAGATAAATGAATGGAGCTGGAGGATATGTTTTGATATATGAAAAAAGCCACAGAAGCAAAGTACCACATAAATATTCCATGTGGCATTTGGAAATATATTTTAGAACGCTCATTCAATAATAAAATGGTAATTATTGGATGTAAATATTAATTTAAATTAAGCCAATACACTTGCTGTTTTCTTTATCCTAGCTAGTTCCCTGATAATGGCACAGAAAGATCGATTGTTTTTCAAGCTTCATCTCAGTACCTGAGTGGTCAACCTGTCTATCTTAATGCCCTAAAATAATCTCTCTACCTCTGAGTCAAAATACTTGCATTTAGGGTTTTCCATGCTCCAATTGAATTCTTATGAACTCTTTACTCCTTACTCCACACAACAGGTCTGATTCTATCTTTTTCTCTTTCTCTCTTCCCTTTCCCTGGCTGGTGGAAGTCCTGCCCTTTTCTCTCTTCTGCCAGGCCATTGGGTGATGAGCTTTTATTGACAGGGTAGAGAGTAAATAGTGAGAATTGATTATATAATTGATTATATTCTTGACATCAGCATTGCAATGCCCTGTCCTGAATGAAACAAGATGCGAGGACAGAGAAATCATCGTTTGAATAACACAAGGATAACCTTTATGCAGTGTACAAAAACATTCTCTCTATAACTGGAAGTGAGTAAGGGAAAGCAAGGGTGAAATTGGGGTGAGTGGGTTTCATCTTTGCAAGATGCCATGGTATCTAAAACTCACAGAGTAAAACAAAGTAGATGAATTGAATAAATTTGTTAATCTGTGTGCCTGTTGGGAGGCACCGCAGACAATACTTATGTGTACAAATTATACATGTTAATAAAATTCTAAAAAGTAATTGTGGATTTTCTTTTCTTTTATAAGTAAATTATAAACTATGCCTTCACATTTTTTTCAGAGCAATAACAATTACACAGCATGTGTGATTGTGTGTATAAGTGTGTTTTAAAGAAAGAAAGATTTATTATATGGATGTTTGTTGGTTGCGTTGTTATTGATATGGTTGATATTTGTCTAACAAAGAGAAATTACATCAAACTCCACTATGAATTTGGGTTCTTAATGAAGGTATTATATCATAGACTCACTATTAAATATAATTTGATTTAATAATTTTATGTCTTATGACTTTTATTTTTCCCATTAACAGTTCCTCTTGGTCATGCTTTCTTTTCTTATTTTAATTACTATTTTCCCCATCATTTTCCTCATAACATTGTTTATTTCTCTATTTTTATAATATCTGCCTCTATTAAAATAGGAGCTCCAATGAAAATTATTCTATTGATACATAGAACAGAATATTAGAATCTAATAACTTCCTTCTTCCACAACCCCTCCTCAGTGAAATATAGGAAAAAAATTGAATAGATGACTCAAAAATAATAAATATAGCAAAATTATAGTTTGCAATTTAATCATTGTTCTTAACATAAAGTAGTTTTTACTTTATATTTTAGACCTTTATAATTTGGTCATTCTCTTTCTCAATGTATAGATTCAAATAGATATTTGATGATAGTAATTTTTAAATTTGCCTTAAGATATGCAATAATGATTGTCCCATCATCATCAGAGAAGCTTCATCGGGCAGTAAATGGGCAAGGGGTAGAGACCCACAGGCAGACATGGTGCCCGGAGCTTAAACTGGAGATCAATCCCAGGTCCCTTCATGCTGAGCTTGGGGAATCCTGCAGAAGATGAGGAAAATTATGGGCATTCAGAGGGGATGGGGGACACCAGAACAGCATGTCTAACTGAACCAACAAATTAGGGCTCATAGGGGGCTTACAGAGATGGAAACTACAAGCATTGGGCCTGCAAGGGTCTGCACCAGGTCTCCAGTGTCTGTTATGGCTGTTAGCTTAACGTTTTTATGGGAGTCCTGACAATGGGAGCAGGTGTTTCTCTGACTGCTTTTCCTGCTCTTGGAACTCTTTTCCTCCTATTGGATTGTCCACTCTTGACAAAGGGCTGTTGCCTTGTCTTACTGTATCTAGTTTTGTCCCGTTTTGTTTTTTCTCTTGGAGGCCTGCTCTTTTTTGTAGGGAAATGGAGGGGGTGTATATTTAGGGTAGAGGCCAAGTTGCAGGAGCTGGCAGAATGCGAAAAAGAAAAAAACTGTGGTAGGGATGTTTTATATGAGAGAAGAATCTATTTTCATTTTTAAAATGAATCAGCAGAATAGCCATGCCCTATAAGCCTTTCATGTTTTAATGATGACTATATTATTCTTAGTATTCTATTTCTTTCTTGTTCAAGTTTAATTAGGTATCTATCAACTCATAATATCTTTCTAGTATATAAAATGAACATTATGAATTTTATGTGCATTTAGTTATAACTATGTATCTGAAAATATCAATGTAATAATAAATTGTACTGATATGCAAACTATCATAATTTTGTAACTGTAATCAAAGAAAAATGGAATGCATTTTTACTTCTAAAGTTTCCTAAATGCAATAGTATTATGAGGATGATCTTCAACTGAAGTGTTGATCATAAACAATCTGCCTTCATGAATGACTTAATGCCGTCATCCTGGAAACAAGGTTACTTTTGTACATGTATTCAAGCAATATTTAAACAGTCCCTCCTGGTAGAAAGCATGTTAAGACTCAGGAAGTAAAACTTCCAAATCTCAGAGAGCCCCTGAAACCTAAAAAACTCACAAGACCCACCTCCATGGTTATATGCACAGTAACAATTCCTGAGAATTCTCTGACTGAAAGATGACCCAGCCAGTCATGCTGTTCAGGGAGTATCAGGGTTACATCTTTCCTAGATCTCACTTGTTCTTCAATTAGCTTTGTCTTTTGTTGATTGATTGGTTGCTTGGTTTTTGGTTTTTGATTTTTGTTTTTCCAGTGATGCACCTACCTTTGAGTCACTCTTGCTTCTAAAACAAAACAATACAAAACAAAACAAAACAAAACCATAAAATACCTTAACCATATTCCTTTGATAAATCTCAATAAACGAATTGTTTCATTAAACAAGTTTTGGGAGGAATTGATTCTTTAGTCTTTTGCCACCATTCTATCTAGAACATACCACTACTTGCTGTTATTTCCTGAGAAACATCTGACAATCATATATATCAGAGGAATATCTATTAAGAATAGTCATAGACCTTCCATTTTGTCCAGATGATCCCTGGAACCACAGCATACATCAAAAATGCCTTCAGTAGATAAAGCCTTTGTGTCTTGGGCTCATAATGAAAACGTGAATAAAATTAGCTTATTTTAACCTGTCTCTGTCACTCTGTTGTAGCAACAGAAAACTAAGTAAGATACTTATCTTAGACATTGGTATTTTATGTGTTTTATGGGGTTTTATATTAACAAGGAGAATGTTTAGTAAATTCTTATGACAGAATATAAATGATTTAATGTGTCCTTTAGTAATTCCAAGTCAGTGGTGGGGTTGAAAAGAGAGGTGTCTGAAGGTTAAACCCTGGGATGCTTGTATCCCCTGCTCTTCAGATTTTCCTTACCTAAGACACTTTTTACTCTTGCCAGCTTGTCTTTTAAAAGGTTGCATTTTATGGACTATATTAGTTGATATATTCATTATAATACATAGTATTGCAGGTTTTTGTGATTTAAGAATATTTCCAATTTCTCCTGCCATTCAGTTGATCAAAAGATAGCTAAGTAAATATTATTCGAAAAGTATGAATCATTGTCCGGTTAAAAGTATTGATAAAACGATGTAATGTGCCTAGGGAACAATATAAAAGCAGTGATGTAAGAGAATTTGATGAAGGCTGGCATCATTGAAATTCTCAGAAGCAATAAGCAATACATAGACAAAACATCTTCTAAAGAATTTTAATGAATTTAATGTAAATTTGCAAAGATTGTTATAAATATCCAATGACAAGGTCTCCAATAGTGTTTTCAAGACACATATAATTAATATATTTTTAGATATAAGCTTGATTAGCCCACCAATTTTATGAAGAAAAATCTGATGTGCTTTTTAAAATGTTGACTATTTTAAAAACACCACCAATGAAATACTAAAATCAATGTTTAAACAAGCAACCAAGTACCTAGTAGTCCTGTTGAGAGTTTAACCATTACCAAGTTCATCATCATATTCTAGAGAAAGGTCTTGTAATGTCACTGTTATTTCCTCTATAGACAAGTTAGTCCTGTATGTTCTTTTTTTTTTTTTTAATTAATTACTTAATATTCTGTCTGCGTTGATGTGGGGCGGTAGACTGTGAGAGGAAGCCTGATAAGGTAGAGCTAAGACTTGAAACCCGGAGGAGGACCCTGAAGGGATGGTAGGAGCTTAGCCTGCTCTGACTCCAGGCCTCTGTCAAGTAGTTACTGCCCCCCATAGGAAGAATTGTGACCATCAGTCTCATAGAGGCAGGCCCCACAAGTCCCTCCTCATGTAGATGAGGCATCTCAGGCCAGGCCAAGATGTCAGGCCACCCCAAAATTGTATATATAAGATCCTATCCAGAAGAAATAAAGGTGTGTGAGAATTACTCTGTCATCAGAGACCATCTGTCACAAGAGCTGTACCACTGCCTAGGAAGAGAACGCTCTCTGAAACCTTCACCACCAGAAGCTCCTCTGCACTCAGCTAGCTAACCAGCCTCCCCTCCGCACCACACCAGATGCTCAGCTCTGCTCTGTGTTCATTGCTGACAGTGCAGTGTCTCTGACCAATAGAGGCTGTCAGAGCAGCAGCAGCAGCGGGCAGAGGCATGTCCCCCTCCATGCCTGTGCCCTTCCCCCTTGGCTTGAACCATCCCACTGGGCTGGGCCAGAGGTTTTAGCAGATCTCAGACCAGATCTGATCTTTGTCTTGTTTCCTCAAGCATTTTTTGTACCTTTTGTATGTCTCTCTCCCCCGCTCCCCGTCTTTATTCTCTCCTTTGGAAGCTTGACAGAGTATGATGTATAACAAACATTCCAGTCTTCATTCCAGTCTGCCTAGGAATTAGTCCGGGTGTGAGATTTGCACCATACCTGCTTATGCCCTGACAGTTTGAGCAGCACCAACTAGTGGCCTGATTTTCGTCTTCCTGGCTTTCTGCTCGGGTTCTTTAGGCACCTTGCTCCCCTGCACACTCTCTGTACCAGCTGCTTCCTCTGATGTTGTTCTGTTTCTGTAAGGGAGTTTGTAAGAGTGAAGCAGCATCCCATCTTACGGTCACATTCTGTATTCTAATGAGACTCTATTGGGCTGTAGTTCTCCTAAGATTTTCTTAGCTTGTGACCTTATTATAGGACACTAGGCTTTAAGTGCTAGAGTTAGGTGATTGCCTGTCAAAACCTGTGTGCTGGGAAATAATAACTTGTTATGAATTCCTTATATAATCCAATAATGCTTCCTTTCACTGTCTTGTGTTACATGAGGGACTTAGCTAGTTGGTTCTTTACTATAAGAATCTGGTGGGATATCTTGTGAATTAAAACATGGAGCAATCTAAAAAAACTATGGCATTCAGATGGATTTAGTAGCCTGTTGCCTAGCAAAATTTGAGTATTAGGAAAATACTTGTTTTGATGATTGCTTATACTTTTATGTAAAAATCTTTATTCTGGAAAAAAATGGTCAACACATGAAGAAAATAAATAAGCACACATAAGTGGAAAGGAGCAAGTTCATGAAGACCAGGAGAGGAATCCTTGAAGCTAGTGTGGCTGGCACATGACCAAATAAATGCATCACACAGATTTCGGGCTCTGGCTCTGTTTTTATTGTGACACTGGCCATGAACAAGGAGATCAGCTTCCGACAGAGTCAGTAAAATGTCTAGAGAGAACTACACAATGTTGAGAGTTTTCAAAATTCCACGTTCTATGTTGAGCAATAATATAATTAGTAAGCAAAAAAAAAAATGATTGCTTTCAAGTAAGAATTTTTTTTTTACATTCTAAATTATTTCAGTCTCTGAGAAATCTGCTTTGATTTTTGACTTCAAAGAATGATCTGTCTCTCATTAAGCGACATCTAAAGGTAACTCTGACCTTTGTAGTTCAGTTTAACAGGGTGTAATGTCCTCTGCTTGGATATGTGCCCTGTAGACACTAAGCATTTCTTTAAACACTTGGAAACAAATTTAAACATTTAGATTTCATTTGTTAGACAAATATTCAATTGTAACCTGTTACTGACTTCTAATATATATATATATATATATATATATATATATATATATATATATATGCCCTATTACATGTTCTATGTTCTGTGGTTTATTTAACATTTTGTCAAACTAAGTAAAATTACATTTAAATGGAACACCTCTGAAGTAGTTGTTCTAGTTTTATAAAGGAGTTTGTAAGAGTAAAGCAGTATCCCATCTTATGGTCACATTTTGTATTTTAATGAGACTCTATTGGGCTGTAGTTTTCATAAGATTCCCTTAGATTGTGCCCTTATTATAGGACACTAGGGTTTAAGTGCTAACGTGAATCTAGAAATTTTGATTAAATAAAATCATAGAATAAAACCAAAACATTGCTGAAGCTGTCTCTGAGTCACCTGATAGGAATAACAAATATATCTTAACAGGGATTGAGTGGATAAAGAAAGAAAACACCTCTCATAAATTATAGTTAAAGGGCAGAAGAGCGTTATAAAGAATGTTATGTCTTGGGCCATTGAGTATGGAAAGATTAATTTTTGCTCACTGTTTGAAAGGTTTCTATTGATAGTCATTTGGCTCCATAACTGAAGGCTGTGCTCAGCAAATCATAGAAAAATTGCACAAGAAAAATAAAGGCGTCCTTATATCCTGTCTTCCCAGAAGTAAAGAGTAGGGCAGCCACAGGCTGGAATGCCTCGAGAAATTGCTCTTAATTCCTGAACTTCCTCCTATCTGAGCCCAAACTCTCTAAGTAGTTTACTACTTTATAGTTCAACAAGTAGCCTTTGAGGAACAATCATAATCCAAATGACAGCTTCAAAGAATCTTCCTACTTGTGACATAATAATGGATGTTGCAGGATATAGAGGGATTATGGATTCCCATCATACCCATGGCAGGCATCCGAGAGCAGATAGGCACCTATGCACACTGAAGTTTGCACGGTACACTCTTAGTCTTCCGCTTGAATAGATTAAAAGTTTCTGAAAGTAGGTAAGCGTGTGACTCTGTAATTTTAATATTAGAAAGAAAAGTTAAGAACATTTAAATTCATTTGTTTTACTAGGTTATTATTTTATATCACTTATTTTGCTAGTAAAAATAAATAACAGGTTTTGTTTGTGAGTTTATTAGTTTATGGGTCATAGAAATATGACAATAACATCCTAACTCATCCTAACATGTAAACTCAGATGATTTTCCTGAAACTATTTGATGTCAGACTAATAATGTTGCCATCTTCATATTAGAGTTAAAGTGATTTAATGGAGTTCACAGGAGTGAACAAAGTGATAGGTATTTTTAAACTTTTGTATTGCAAATTTCTGTTTAACCAGGGATCAAAGCCAGTCAATGTGCCTGCAAAACATGTTGACTTTATTGTTTCACAAAAAAATCTACTTTTAGATAGTACTCAATAAATTAATTGAAATATATTATAACTTGAGTAAAAGAAATTTATTCAAATGTTTTCTATCTGGTTAAAAAGAAGTGAAACTAATTTATGTTAGGACCATTTCTTTGAAGCACAAATCTAATCAAAAAGTACCTCAATTTGCTTTCCCAATCATGTTGAGTAGCCACAGGCATTATACAACATTAAAACTATCAGGAAAACTGGAGTGCTAATATGGCATGTCAGTGGGGAATAGGCGAATATCAAACAATGGAGGGTATTTATATTTATAACCACTATTCTAGATGTGTACATACACATAAGCACATACCCACACATGTGCATGTATACATACAAACACACATGGGTATGTACCATGCACATGTATGCACAAACATACAAACATGCACATACATGTGCACATGTTCACACAGACATGCACAGGCACAAACAAAGGCACACACACTCCCAAAATAAAATTTGTGTTTTCATAGACCCCATTCTTTTAAAAATATCTTTAGTGTTTAAGATTTTTTACAAAGATACTTTAAAACCATGTTCCTCAGTAGCAGACCTTCAAACCTGAATACGTAAAATGCCACTTCTGCAATAGAAAAAGCACATCACTGAGATTCAAGTCTTTGAAATTCTGCTGGGATTTGAGGAGTCTACATGACGGCACACACTACCATGTGTCATTTCACTGCTCAGAGACCAGAAGGAATATTTCTTGCTTCTCAGTTATCCTTAATCTAGTATTCTCTTTGCATAAATCCTTAAAACCGAAATCCTCCAAGGAAAAATAATCTGTCAAGATGGTATTCATTCCCTCTTTTAGAATACTGAATGCAAAACATGGCTGAATAAATTGAATCTGAGGAGTTAACAAGCAGGGGAGCAATGTAAGAAAAGCAAATGTTTCTTTTTTTATAAGGAGTGGCTACAGTGAGCATAGGAATGCCAAATGAACAGTGTTTTTAAGCAAGCATATACCCAATTATATGATGATCCAGAATGAAGTCAAATACATGGTTTTAGAAAGAATATTGACTGTTTTAGCTCTCACAAAGGTGGCACAAATTAAATTAAGAGTTAACTTCAAGTTCCTATGCACCTTAGTAGATAAGAAGAATTATTTTGGATCTTTTTTCTGCTTAATAAGCTCTCTTTTTTATACTGGATATTTGTGATTTTTCGTGGTAGAGATTTTTATTATTGTTGTGTACAGTTTACCTGAAAAGAAAAATAAGATATCCATACTTATAAAATTTGTATATTAGAATAACTTGTTTTCCCAGAATGACAGTGTAGTATGCCAAATAATCTAAATTACATCTGTCCCTATATAGAGCTTAATTATAAATACCATTTGCTCCGTTGAAACACTGAACTTTCCTTCCAGGGTAGAAATAACTATGAATAGAAGATGGTAGCTCTTTTCTGCGAACAAAATTTGAAACTTAATATCCAAGCTGAGTTCCTGCAAATATCTTAATGACTTTTTATTCAAAGTGTGGAGTCAATCTTTATTTAAGGAGATGATAGATGTACTGATTTTTCTAGACAAGCAACATATAAACCTACAGTAATGTCATCTAAATAATTTTGCTGTCATGAATGTTTGCCTCGGGTTGTTTGTTGTACATTGATAAAAATTAAAGCTAAATAAAAATTAGTTCCTTTGACACTGGATGGGCCTGAATCCAAAGAGTCACACATTAAGCTTCCAATTCCAGAAGCTTGTAGTTCTAACCCTTGAGAACTGAAGGCTTAAGGTTCAAAGATTTTATAGCTAGATGCTCCTAGTTCAAGGAGAGGGCTTATTGCTCTGGGGTTAGAATATAGACAAATAGTGACTAGAGTTAAGGTATCAAACTTTAGTCCTCTACTCTTAGTGGCCCACAGGAGGTTAACTATCTCCTCTCCATCATTACTGCTCTGAGTTCTGAATTTCAGGACTCTGAGGTGTCAATAAATGTCTATATCTTTTAGCTGCCTCATCACCTTTGAGGCTACATTGAAGCACTCAGCTTTTGTCTGTTCTTGATATAAACTGTCACACATCACTATAATAAAGACCTAAGCGGGCAAAAAGGTCCTATGGAATGAAGCTCTTCAGAGATGAGTGCCACAACATAAGGATCATAGAACATGCAGAGGAGAAGCCTCAGCACACAATACACTATCCTGACAAAACTGGAAACTGCTGGAATGGATTGACAAAACAAGATTCCATACCTGTCTGTAAATTGTAATTGCATGGATCACATCTTGGTTACCTGTTTCATCAATTGCATGACTTGCCTAAAGTTCAATCAGTAGTCTGAAATTCTGCCAATCACAAACCTGGTGCTAGATCCCTATAGATGTCTTCCCTTCTATCCTGAGTGAATAACATCGGAGGAGAGTTCACAGATGTGTATCTCTTGCAAAGGAGAATCTTTCAAGGATTGTGGTGGTCTGTTGCCAAGTGTAGTCATGGCGGAAGCTCAGTCACCCCTGCGAGTGTATGGGTAGCACGGTGAGTGTATGGGTAACATGGTGAGGTATATTTACCAGCAGACATTTGTTACTTCAGGGTTTCTATGTTTCATTGAAAGAGGCAGCAATGCTACGGTGGTTCTCTAAAACCAAAACAGAACAAAGATTAGATATATTTGTTGTGTAGGCATTTTTATCTGTGGAGGTTTGAGTAACAAAATTTGCTCTCATCATTATGTGAACATGACCACATAAAACAATAAAACCACTGACGTTTTCTAGAGATATATACCAAGGATAATGAATTTTCTGTGCAGACAAGGAATTTAGGGGGGAAAATCAGAATAGGATAAATACAGATAAAATTAAGTAATATTAAAAAAAGGTATTGATTTCCTTAAAACTATATAGCTGATGATGGAATTACGAAAGAAATTTGATGAATTGAATGACCATATAGAAAGATATGGTCTTCATGTCATATTTGAGGCTAGGAAAATGTACAAATTTTAATTCTCACTGTTCACTGATTTGTTAGACTGAATATTTCCTAGGGAGGTCCCAGTGGATTGCTGGGGTTGCAGGACTGTGCATCCTTCCCTCTTTGCTAACTGACTGATTTCAGCTAGGAAATAACTACTAACGTTGGGATTGACTGCTTTCATAAGGGAGCTACAGTTGTGTTGCAGTCCCAGGAATGCCAGTCTACCTGCATAGTTCAACTGAGTCCTTTGATATTTGCTCTGAAGTTTCTTTGCTGTGATAGCATCTGGGGTGGGGGAGGGGGAGGAGATCAAGAGAGGCATTGTTTATTTTCTCCCTTCTGTTATTGTACCCTTTCTTCCTATGTACAGTTCTCAGGTCAATTAGTAGTTAGTTCCTCCTGGAAGCAACATATTTTTTTTTTTCAGTTCGGTTCAGCCCACCATATTGTCTCATTCAACATGTTATAGCTAAATAGATGTTCTTCTGCATTCAGATGACAAGGAATCCCAGGGGAACTTCATAACTAGAGTGTGAAAAAAAAAAAGCAAAATAACAACAAAAAACCAAAACAACCCCCCCCAAAATAGCAACAAATAAAGACTGTGTTTAAAACACTAAGGAAATTAAGTAACAATGAAAATACGACAGGCATGCAAGGAGATAAATAATCCTCAGAAAGATAAAGCAATATAGAATAGCCTGATAGGTTGTCTCTTTCTGGTCTCTACACACATAAGGAATGAGGTATGGACCAATTTTTATTATATGTGGATGTTATTAGTAGCAAGCACCAGTGTTTCAGGCCAACAAGAAACACTTACTCTTAGATCAGGGTGCAGAGCAGAAAAAAATTAGCCAAGCACTCTGGGCCCTGCATCTCATTTTGTCAGACTGTTCACTACATTCCTAATTGTGCAGACTTCTGAATGCCTTCAAAGATTGTTAGGGATAGCCAGACATTGCAACTAGCTTTGGATGCAGTGGACTTTAAGTGCCTATTATGTAGTATGTTCTGTAGGGTAAGTTGCATTAACTAATTAACTACTTTTCTATTGTCGTGAAATACTCTAACAAAAGCATCTTAAGGAGGAGAGAGTTTACTTTAGTTTCCAAAGGGCTAGAGTCCTTTACAGCCTGAGGATGTGGCAACCCAATGATGATATCTGTTTGTGTTTTTTAATTAATTATTTAATTTACTTATTTACATCAGAAACCCTGCCCCTGCTTCTGCTCCTCCATCACAGAGCCCCTCCCCCAATCCACTCTAGTCATTTTCTCTGAGAGGGTGGCCCTCCTTGGATATCCTCCCATCCTTCAGGGTTAGGTACATCCTCTCCCAGTGAGACTAGACAAGAATGGAATCAGGCAACAGCTTTAGAGACAGCCCCTAGTCCTTTTGTTGAGGAACCCACACAGAGTGAGCTGCATTTCTGCCTTATATGTGCCAGGGCCTGGTCCACAGACCTGGAATTGGGGAGGCTACCAGGAGTCAACAGGGATGGCCTTAATGGAGAGGCATAACATTGGGGATATGAACAGTCCTCCTCCTGTAGACCGGCAGGACCTCCATGGATTTATAAGAACACCAACCCACCCACAAAACTTTTGACTCAAAATATTTTTCTGTCTAAAAGAAATACAGAGACAAAGATGGAGTAGAGACTGAAGGAATAGCCAACCCATAACAGGCCCAACTTGAGACCCATCCCATAGGCTAGGACCAATCCCAGACCACTATTAACTATAATTGGTCATGTTTGCAGACAGGAACCTAGCATAACTGTCCTCTGAGAGAATTTTCTCAGCAGCTGACTGAAACAGATGTAGAGACCCACAACCAAACACGGGACAGAGGTCGGGGATGCTTATGGAAGAGTCTGGGCAAGGATTGGAGGCCTTGGAGGGGATAGGAACTCCACAGGAAGTCAAAAGAGTCAACATCCCAATATAGACAACTGAAAAATACAATATAAAACAGAGTGAGGAAATCGACCCTCCAATCCTGCCTTCAGTGATGTACTTTCTCCATTAAGGCTCAGTCTTCTAAAGGTTCTACAACCTCCCCCAAAGGACAGTCATCCACGTGGTCAAATTGATGAGACTATGAGGAATGTTTCTCATTCACACAACTGCTAGTAATAGGCAGACTGTACATGCTTAAACACTGTAACTCATCTCCGCATGGATTAAATACTAAAAGAGCCACCAGAGGGAGGGGCGGGGCAATCAAAAGAGCAGGGCTATAATTTAAATGGAAAGAAAAACCGGGTATGCAACAGATAACTCTCTTACTATCCCGCATATGGTTAAAGTTTGGATTGTGACCTCCTCTTGGCTTTTCGTTCTCTCTTTTATATGTCAGAACACTTGCTTTTGAGGTATGGAGAGGCTGCCAAAAGTCCCAGAAAGTGAGTTGTGTTGTTTATTTGTTTGTTTTTTTTTTGTTTTGTTGTTTTGTTTTTGTTGTATGCTTGTTTGCATTAAATTGTATCCATTCAGAAAAATTTAAAATCATGAGGCTATAATCAAATCAACTTAAATAACTGCAGTGAAGGCATTAGAGATATTTTTATATTTTTCAACCCGTGAGCATAAAATAAACCTGGTATGTCAATTGGAAGAATATGGGTGGGTCTATCCTTTGTTTGTGCTATTGATGCCCTGCGATGGAAATTTGTGCATTTGTCTATACACCATCTCCACTATTGTTATCTCTGATGGAATAAGGTTTGTATTTTGAATTGTTTTATCTTTAGAAAGATAAATCTCTGATGTTTGATAATTTGTCTATTAGGAGAGAAAAAATGTGTCTAACCACCTGAAATAAAACAACACCTTTCTTCTACTGAAGACCAACAATTCAACAGTCACAACAATATGTCAATAGCACATATTCCCCTTATGTGATTTACATCTCTTATCAAACCTCTTAATTTTATCCCTTACCTGTCAAGTATACTTTAAAAACAGCTGTATATAATGGACTGGGGGAGATGAGGGGAGGACTGAAAGAGTTAATTCTTTCGTCTTTCACAGTGGAATGAAGTTAATAGGCTGCCAATAACATGGGTTATAGTTGCAAAGCTAAAGTTATAAGTAATCCTAAAGGGAAAGAGGAAAATTGTTCCTGACAAGCTGAAATTACTTTATAAAACCTCTTATGTGTTGAGAAACCCTGAGTTGGTCAGGGCATGAAGCTTATTTCAATGTTTAACTCAGTCTGTTTCAAAAGAAAACATCTTGCCCAATATCATTTTCCTAAAGCACACCCTTTAACCCAGTCTTTTTTGTTTTGTTTTGTTTTGTTTTGTTTTGTTTTGTTTCTTTTTCTTGTTGGCATGGAGACTAAGAATCACTCCACTAGACTGATCAATGCATGGTTACATCAACATAACATTTTCAGTCAAGTTCCCAGGAGCCTTCCTCCTGAGTCTGTCATTTTGATTCAGATAACTAAATCAGGCTAAGCACAGTGATGATAAGGGGTGACTTGCCTCATTAGCTGGCTCCTGCTGTTCTAGCTGCCAGGAAGCTCTGCCCTGACTGCAGAGGAGCCTGGGAGTGATAACTAACTTTCTCAAAAAAAAATAAATAAAAAAATAATAATAATAATAATAATAATAATTTTGATGTATTTTTCTGGTAATTCTCATCTTGCATTTTGACAGTAATTTTATAGAATGACATATGTACTAAGTCCATATGCCTGGATATTTCTCCTGTAAATATGTGCCTTGTGCATAATTTCATGAAGATGAGCAAACAACAGCTTTCATCTAGAGGATGATTTAAAAATGTCCTGCACATTTTTCTTTCAAAAACAACATAAACATCTGATATTACTTTAATTAACAGTATTAGAAATCTTACAGCTATCTGTCTTCCAACATGAAAGGAAAGTCCGTGTCCAAGGCTCTCTCTGTAAAATAATATTTTCATTGGACTTGAGAAGTTATTAGGTTTATTTCATGAAATAAGACCTCTTAAAAATGAACAACCCATTATCTGCAGAAATTTTTGATTCATGGGGGAGAGTAAGCAAGGGAGAAAAACATGAAAAAAAAACAAAAGAAATCATTTAGGCATCACAGTCTCATTCTGAGACTCATGAAATTAGATATAATTATCCATGTGGCTGAAAGCTGCCTGTAGAAAAAAAAAAAAAGAAAGGGAGCACACAATCGGAAGCAAAAGGAGCTGCAATTAGACCATGATCAATGTTCCATCTGAGAGAATAGTAGCAAATTAAGAAGGGCCGCTCCAAATCAAACAGTATTTTAGCAATATTATGACTTCTCCGTACAGCTCTCACTACTAGCACAAAGCTAATCTTTAAAATAACATCCACAAAAAGAGGCATTTACGATTCCAATACTTTGATGGCGTCTTCCTCTTCAGGAACAAAAATTTCTCTGCAGAAATATCCCAGCTAGCCTTTCTTTCCACTTAATGGCCCTTCACTCATCCATACCCTATTTGTAAAACATCAGGCAGTGTTGCACACGTTTCATGCATGTAGATTCTCACTTCAATGGACGGAAATCTACAATAGGTTTGTATGGATACATCTGTGCAAATAATGGCTTAAGTTGTATTTAGGCACCATCTACATGGAATGGGGCAGAGATATTTGTATAGTAGTGAGTTTTGAACTGATGTCCTGAAAACACCAAAATAGGATGCATACATTGTCATGTATGCAATAGCAAGATGGCTCGAAGGTGTTTTATTTTTCAACATGTGATACTAATTTTCAACACAACTCTGACATGTCCAAATCATATTCTCCATTTCCTTCTTTACATAGATTAGACTTTATAATCAGTTTCGAAAGGTTTTTCCCTTAAAATTATCCACATATTTCTACCAGGAGTAAAGGAGTTATTTTAGTTTTGTTTACTTGGGAACCCTTAATAATTAGAAAAATAGGGCTGCAACCCTGCAGGTGGAACAACAATATGAAGTAACCAGTACCCCCTGAGCTCGTGTCTCTAGCTGCATATGTAGCAGAAGATGGCCTAATCGGCCATCACTAGGAAGAGAGGCCCCTTGGTCTTGCAAACTTTATATGACCCAGCACAGGGGAAGGCCAGGGCCAAGTAGTGGGAGTGGGTAGGTAGGGGAGCAGGGGCGGGGGGTATAGGGAACTTTTGGGATAGCATTTGAAATGTAAATAAAGAAAATAATTTAAAAAAATAACTAATAAAATATATGTCAAGCCTTAAACAGATTTTAACACAGTCTCAGCCAAATTTTGACCGACCCAAAGCATAGTTTATCTTCTTGGATAATTCTCTCTGTTCCTTTTCTCACTGATGTGCAGACTTCTACATTTTCTGTTTCTACCACAAAGGCCAATTCTGGGCACATGGCATTTCATGTTAAATGAACTTATTAGAATTTTCTCTGACTAAAACTCCTTCATGTACATATATACAGGGTGTTTTTTTTCTTTGATTATCACCATTATGTCAGATGTTTCAAACTTGACCCATTCTCCTACATCATTACTCTAAAAATGCACAAGTAATAAAATACATTATCATTGATGTTTGTAGCTCAGCTTCCTTCAGGCTTGCTGTTATTCCAATCTTTCAATTACCTGGTGCAGTACAATTCAAGGGCACTGACCATGCTCTGACCTCAATTGTCAAAACATCACAGTGCTAAATTGAGTGATTGCTGTTTTAGTTCTACTCTTATTTGGACCCTTAATTTTAGAGTTAACATAGGTCTTCATCTTTCTGGTGATAATTTTTCTGAGTTTATCGATTACCAACTCGTCTGTAACAATAGCCCTTTTGCAACGTCAAACGTATATCCATTTTTCTGACTCTAATAACATGGATTTTTCTCACAACTCTAGCTCTAGGGTTTTTGCCCGTTTTTATTTTCTTGGGAATTCTTATTTGTTTTCAGAGCTCAGTGCAGGCAAGTTAATAAACACAATCCAAGACTTTCCCTACAACTGGAGGGAACCAAATATACCTGGGTTGTGACCCTACTGCTTGCAAACCTGTGATGAACTGAAGTCCAAAAAGACCAGAACTTTTAAAAGATGCTACTCTACTGACAAACTAAAACTGTCTAGTGTTCATTAAGACCATAAAACATGCCACCAGACACTTGAAACACTGTTTTTATAATGGCTGCTTAAATTAAATGGTGAGTTAATGCCAAATATGTTTGAGATTATCCATACATCATGCACACAATCTAACAATTATCAATTTAGGTTACATTGAATTTAATGAAAATTACCTTTCAAAATAATAACACTTTTGGAAGTTTTGACAAATTTAATATGCTTAAATTAATGTATCATGGCATAAGAATTATGAAGCTTAAATGACTGAAAAACAGAAATTGCAAATATCTATAAGGATCTGGACCTAAGCTCAAGTTGCTAGAGTTCATGAATATTTGTTTTATATAAAAAGAGCTAGACATAGAGCCAATATTATGCAATTTCTTATGGGTATGTTTTTTGATAAAAGAGGAAATAGAAAATTCAACATTAAACTTTTCCTTTCAGTTTTTATATCTGTACATTACTATCACTGAAATCACAGTGTATTTTAGTGTATGTAGTACAATCAAATTTTACCAGGCTAATAAAATAAATATAAACAAAAGATTTTTGTTTATATATAATTTGGAACTTCCTTTTCTTAAATCCTTACCAAAATTATGCAAATAAAACTTATTTATTACAACTTTTGAACACCTATCTCACATTCTGCCTTCTCAAACTAAGGAGGTATTCAAAATGGCATTTTATAATCATGTTCTGTATTCAGTATATTATACTCTCACCTTTTAGCTCTTTTGAGTGAGAAGGAATGATTATTTTGGAAGGTGTTTGCAAGTACTTTTTCTCACACAGGTTTTTGCTGTTAATGATAAAATGCCTGGAAAATGCATACGTATCATGGCAGATAGGAAGCCTTTGCTGGAATTTTACCACCCCTCAGGGATATACCAACTGTTGACAATGTATGGTCATATGGCAGCCAGACAAATAGATGAAAGATAGGCAGGTATTGAGCCAAAATTACCATTAGGGCATTTTTTCAATGTTTACTGGTTTTAACTTTTAAGTTTTCTCCAGATTAGACATGGAGACCAATTCTTTTTTTGCTAGAACTTCCCTAACATTGATCACTGGAAGTATTTTCAGTTACCTTCTAGGTCATTTAATAACTTCTTATGTGGCATTCTTTGTATTGGTTTGATACAATGAGTCAGTCTTATGGTGAATATTTTCTTCTTCAGATCTTAAATCTTCCCTTTCTCTGCAAATTTTTAGCTTCTTTGAATAGTGCTGCTAAATATCATATTGGAATTATCTATATTTTCATTTACTGTTGTATTCGTGCAGTTAATCATTTTACCAAAGTTAATTCTGTATCTTTATGTTTTTACGGGCTTTGTTTTCTCTTAGACATCTCCTACTACAAAATTATAGCTATGATCCATATTATTAGAGTTCATACCTGTGTTTTTCACATTTGATCTATAATCAAACAGAACATAATTTTGTGTAATATTTGAAGTGTTCTTCAAATTACTTTCTTTTTGTATTGAATTCTGAGAACACAGTAGCATTAAAAAAAAAAGCTGAATATCTCCTTCCTGTGGAAAATGTTTTCTGTTTAAAAATTTACACACTTTACTGGGATTCTTGTTCATCAAATTTCTATATAATCTCTAAATGTAAATTCATTCATGTAGATTTAAAATGTCGTATATTAGACCAGATTCACTAACTGTAATAGTCAACATGCATGTCTTTTATAATCTTAAACTTTTGTAGATTTTTTTCAATCATTTTGAGAAGATAATAAAAACAGTGATAAGATGTAAATTATAAATGTGTTGGCAAGAATGCTGAAATGGAAGATCAAGTGACAAAGTTAACATGCTTGCTTTTCTTGATATAACATGGTCAAACTCCCAACTAATTAAGACTCCTTTAATTCCTGTAAAATATACCTCATGCTCTTTCTCTAAGTAAAATCAGATAAATTTTATCAGTCCCCATTTACAAACGTCAGTGTTTTGTGCGCCCTTATAAATAGTATTACAAAATTATTAAGATTAATAAATATTTTCACAAACTAGACATATTAGTATACTTGTTTTAATTTTTATATTTATAACAAGGTTGAAATATAAGACAATATTAATAATTTATATTCATATCCCTTTGTAGTCCATAATTGCTTATCTTCTTTTTAGGTGGCAGATTGTTTTTGCCTATCTGGTGTTTAATTTTTCTATTTCATTTCTCATTTATTTTCCTACAGAAGATAAAAGAGCTGTTTTCTTTTTCTTGATGTCAAAGGGAATGAATTCAACATTCTATAACTCTGTAGAGATTCTAGTAGTTGGTATATATTAAAAATAATGGTGCCTGCTAGTACTATTTGAATGTGAAATATTTCCCATATATTTGAACAATAATTTTATGGCAATGCTTTATTGTGAAAAACATCTCCTATTCCAAAATGCTCCGGAAATTTTGCTGTACCTCATAGTTAATAATATATATTATAGAGTTAGTAATACATCTTGAGGTCACTTAAAAACTAAGACTACATAGTAGACTGCATCCTACTATGTAGTCACCCTGTTTGTTTAAATTGTCTTTAAGAAAACAATATAGTAAACAAATTTATTTCTCTGATATTTTCCACTTAATGAAGTTTAAGAACTATGCATGTGCATTTATATATATGTTACAGTTCCAGAAAATATAGTCAAAAAGCATTTTAAAACAATAACGTTCACCATACATTTTGAATGTGACATGTGCATATTACTTGAAAGCATTGGTTTCTTTGTTACTTCGTCAGTTGGAGTTAGTTGAGGTCAGTTGAGGTCAGTTGAGGTCAGTTATTAATCCTTTTTAAACTCCGTTAAAGACTTTTATAAATTATTCCTGATTGCTCCCCATGTGATAACTTCTATGATATTCAGTTAAAGGAAGAGCAAAGTACTTTACTAGCAAAACAGACACAGGGACAGATAAGACAGTCTTTAGGCCAAACCTCATTCAATACATAACAATGAAAGACATAGGATAAGGTTTTAGATTATTCCAGTATGGCCAGTAACTTGGTTAATTTAGATAGTAGAGAAGTGATTATTTTTTTAAATTTATTTTCCATAATATGATACTGCTGAATTATTGGTGACTCTAAGTTTATTATTATTGAGTTCAAAGTGATGCAAAACTTCAAATGCTGTAACTGTATTAGACTAGCTGAGGTAGAAAATATGGCGTCAAGTGTTGAGTCTTTGGGCATTGCTCTTGGAAGATTCTAAGAGAGCTCTATTACTACAATCTAGTATGCTTCCCAGTCCAGAAAGGAGAGAGCCAGCATGCCTCAAGATCTTGCTGCCAAGCTGTATTATTTCTCCACTATGATAGATTAAGGTAAACACAGTCAAATAATCTTTCCTCCCTAAAGTTATTTACATCAGGTGTTTTGTCACAGCACTGAGAAAAGTAACTAATACCGAGAATTGCCAATGGAAAATTTGCTTTTGATATTGATACTTCTTAGCAATGGGGAAGAATTTGAACCTGAAGGTCAGAGAAGTGCTAGACTCCAGTAAACTTGATGGCTTAACCTATTGGAAGTATGAAAAGAAAGAAAATCAATAGAAATAAGAGCATAGAAATCAGGCTCATGAGAATTAACATTAGAACAAAACTTTGTCAAAAAGCATACTAGAGATCATTCATGTTGCCTTATATCAATCATTTTGGCTGTGTCATTCCAGTTGAGATATATATATCTCAACTGGAATATATATATATATATATATATATATATATATATATATATATATAT
>NC_034610.1:39349133-39395110 GCF_900095145.1 Mus pahari | reverse complement strand
TATATATATATATATATATATATATATATATATATATATATATACCAACTGGGATAACACATAATAAAAATATAAGCCATGATTAGAAACTTTGTGAGAAAATTGTTCTTGTTTCCAATCTTGATTAAGTATGATATGAACAAGCTGTCCCTCAAAGTTGTGTCAGCACAAATAGAGCCACCCTGTTTCCACACTTGCTTAGCCAAGATGAATTACCTTCTAAAATTATGAAGCAAAATACAAACTCTTTCCTTATCATTATTTCTGTTAGAAATGTCACAGCTGCAAGCAGCCAACAGAGACAACATAACATACAGAATCTGTTATGAAATTTCATTAATTGGTTTTGAATTATATCAATTGAATTTCTACTAATAAGGAAGGGAATCAATATCATTTACATTTTGGCAACATGACAAGATATTTTTTAAACTACAGTATCACGTCTCCATCTCTTTCCTCCTACAGTACCCTCCCATGTATCCCTCCATACTTCCTTCTAATTCATTACTTTTGTGAGTATATGTGTATATGTATATGCATATATATTGCTAAATATAACCCATTTGGTATATATAAATTTTACCTTCTTATAAGTTTTCAGTGATGACACTGGTCAATTAAAATAAGCAAACAGAAACCCACAAAGAAACAAACTAAGAGGTAACTTGTATAACTATAATTCCCTAAATTATAGTAAGGGCATAACTATAATTCTTTAAATTTCTTATTTCTCATTAGTTTATAATATTAAAAGCCATAATTCTAAAGATCATATTGTCTTCATTTAAAATTCTCAAACACAAAATATGTACAGTTTAAACACCCCAAGCTCTTTGTAAAATAATTAATAATTATATATTAAAATAATGTATAAACATTTTAGCAGGCAATATATGCTCAAAACATATTTTAAAAGTCCATTATATTTTATCATCATTGTGCCAAATTAACATTAAGTTTTGAAATTTTATAAGCATAAACTATCAGGTATACCATAATAGTTTTCTAAGTATAAAACATATAAAATTATTCCTTGAGAAATGTATGGAAGAATAAAATAAATTTACTTATTATAACTCATTTAAGCCTTCATATTTTACTCACTTATTGGAAATGAAGTAAAATGAAATATATCACACATGATTTAATAAAATATAAACTTGGAAACTTAAAAAGATGAAAAAACCCTAAAAACTGTAAGCAGAAAGAAAAAGAAACAAAAATAAAATATTAATACTTGAAAAATTATTCAGTTCGTTTCCCTAGCTTCTTCATTGGGGACCCTGTGCTCTATTCAATGGATGGATGTAAGCATCCACTTCTATATTTGTCAGGCACTGGCAGAGCCTCTCAGGGGGCAGCTATAACAGGCTCCTGTCACCAACCTTTTGTTGGCATCCACAATAGTGTCTGGGTTTGGTGGTTGCGCCAAAATGTAATAAGAACACATGCTCCACTATGCTCATAGCAGCCTTATTTATAATAGCCAGAAGCTGGAAAGAACCCAGATATCCCTCAACAGAGGAATGGATACAGAAAATGTGGTACATTTACACAATGGGGTACTACTCAGCTATTAAAAACAATGAATTTATGAAATTCTTTGACAAATGGATAGATCTGGAAGGTATCATCCTGAGTGAAGTAACCCAGTCACAAAAGATAATCACATGATATTCACTCACTGATAAGGGGATATTAGACCAGAAGCTCTGAATACCCAAAATACAATTGACAAAACACATGAAACTCAAGAAGAAGGAAGACCAAAGTGTGGATACTTTGATCCTTCATAGAAGGAGGAACGAAATATCCATGGAAGGAGTTACAGACACAGTGTGGAGCAGAGACTAAAGGAATGACCATCCAGCAACTGCCCCACCTGGGGATCCATCCCATATACAACCACCAAACCCAGACACTATTTTGGATGCCAACAAGAAATCTATGGACTTTAAGGAAGATGTGTGGAAACTGTACACAGGATCTAGTACAATTTCAGTTTTATCTCCATTAGGCTTTTGTATTGTACCATAACATAGCTCGTGCTGGTTGTTTAGGTTCTATTAGATGTTGGTTTTGTTTTGTTTTGTTTTGTTTTGCTTTGTTTTGTTTTGTTTTGAATACTGGAGATCCAAATCAGGGCATAGCAAACTTTATGCAAATGTTCTACCACTGAGTTAAAGGTCTCTCACTTGGTGATGCTCTTTGCGACACTTAACAACTATTATTTGAGTGACACCTGAGCTTTCTTAATTCATGTTTCATATTTTCCATATGTTCTATGTAATAGCTTAATTTTAGCTATATAGGATATATTTTATTGTTACTTCTATGCAAAATTTGGCAGAAATATAACTGATAAATATGTAATACTCACAATTCTATGAATATACTGAATGAAAGTAACACAGTGGAGGAGGAACATTGCTTCCAATCTAAAGACCTGAGTTTGCTCTCAATAACCCATCTGGTTGAATGACAGAAATGAGTCTTGCAAGTTGTCCTCTGATCTTCACAAATGCCCTGGCACACACATATGCACACACAGGGAAACAGACCAAACACACACACACACACACACACTAAAAATAAAGAAATAAAAAAGTTAATGGATAGCTTTTATTCTAGTACACACATTTTTTTTCACTACTTAGCAACTTTGAGAATTTCTGCAGACCAATATGCCTTTGATTCATTTAATGAATGAATCAAATCCCTTTGAATTTCTTAAGATGAAAGGAATGATTTGGAGGACAAAATTGTTTTGTGTTTGATATTTATTGACTTTTGAAACACTATCTTATTATATACTCCAGATTGGCTTATAATTGCTGTGAGTACAGAAGCATGCCCCTTTAATAAGTCCAAATAACATTTATTTATTTATCTTTTGTAAGGTATATCATGTAGCCAATTTCAATTCTGAAGTTTCTCATAAATACTATAAGCTAGTTAGAAGAAAAAAAAAAAAAACATGCTGCCGATGCTTTTAAGTTTATCATGAGAAACCTTGAATCTGCCTAAATTCCAAATCTGCTATTATGGTTTGAATATTCTATCAAAATATTAAAAGTCCCACAAGTATTCAAGTATTTGTTATATCACTTGATTTTATTTTTATTTTGGATTAAAAAATTCTAAAAAAATTTTAAATTGTTTTGGATATTAATTGATTAATTAATTTGATTTAATTTGGATAGTCATGAAAAGATAATTAATTTATCTATTAAATTTAAAAAATATTGGGAACAATTACGAAAGTGCCTCACATTATCTAAGGTATAGTGTATGCTACATTTTATATTTATTTTAGTGACATGAGAAAACAGTCTTTAACACTGAAGCTTATAACTAAGAAGATTTCACATTTCACTAGCTCTTGTGTTCTGGAACTCTGGCCAAATCCCTTCATCAGCAGGAATGTGATCCAGAAGGTCACTGAGCTTGACCATTTGTTTTTATCCTTGGATAAGATGTTTTTTGAAGTGAGACATGGTCTTCTGCATGAAGGATTAGAAGAGCATAAGAAGACCAAATAAGTTTGCACAATTACAAACACAGTAATCCTTTCCACAGGATTTGACTTTCTACACCTTATATAACTTTTTAAAAAATGTGCATTTTGGTTTTCAAGGTTTGGACTCTTCAGACTATAACATTAAGCTCCCAAGATTGTAACTTTTGATACTCTGATCTTTTGAAGATTTTATACTTCAGAGATTTTGATCTCATAGGGTTTCAATGTAAGTTTTTATGGTATTGAGGACTGCATCTTTGTGATTATGATCAGCACTGATCAGTTCTTGGTGACACATGCCAAACCATTTAAAGAGATCTCCACTCTATATCCTGAGTGGATTTGATTATGCAATTCAGTGAGCAGCCATCTGGGAAGTGAGGTGCAAGTCTTTCTTTTGATAAATACACATAAATTTACACTGCAATGGAGATACATATTTATATTAAATTTCTTCCTTAATAGTCTCATATATTCATCAAATTTGTATTATGATTGGCTGAACCTTGATTTTGACAAAGGTTGTCTGTATGTCCTGTGTTTAGACATAGCCACTGTAGCCCTTTGCCACAGCTGTGCGGACATATCTGCAGACAATGACTTTCCTGTCCCAGAATCTTAAAGTAGCTGATAATACAGCAGGGAAGGATGTGACACTTTGACCTCTTTCAGGACTCATGATTGACTATTAAGAGTACCAGTCTTGTCATGCTTATTCCCAGTAATGACAGCTGTGAGTTCATGATTGTAATAAATATGTCATGTATGATATTTTATAGCCCTTCTTCTGACTTGGTTTTGTACCTCTTCTATGTTTCCTGAACCTTAGAGAGAGGATTAAAATGTTTTTCTTAGGACTAAGCTTTCATCCATACCTTATATTTTGCATCTTGGGCAGCCATGATTTTCTGCTTTTATTCTTCTCTACCGGAGAGATCTTGCTAGCTAAGGCTAATAGACTTTGTGAGTATAAACATAAGTAGCTAGAGAGAAAAAGATGTTATTGGTCTAACCTATTTCCAATGGCAGATCCAATTAGTGAACTAGATATGATCCCCTGTGTCATAGTGGCAGAAGTTTTATGGGAGTAATAAACTGCTTCCTGGCAAGGGTAGAGGAGCACTCCACATGAGGGAATCTATGAACGTTATTGCAAGCTTAACTAACAACTTATGGCTATGAGGTCACAGACACAGTGAGGAATCTGATACTATTATCTGACTAAACTGACCAAAGTATTAAACTGCCTCCTATATATTTTTGATAGATAAATGCTCATATGACAGAGAAATGCTGCTTCAGCCTTAATCAGAGGTCCTTTCTTGCAGTGAATAATGGTTAACGCATAACTCACAGTGCTGAGAATAAGTGCTACCTGAAGGGATTAGCAATGAAAAATGGAACATTTACTTACACTACCTACTTTAAGGCTTGGGTGACTTTGAGATCATGAATTCAAAGCAACAGGGGTGTTACCTGCACAAAACTTGCTCTATCTAAACTTTGTTATATAATGGGGAGTATTCATAAGGATCTGCCATTTACTTTTTATGAGTTACTGAAATATCAGCTGCTGGCCGAATCTGGGAGAGGGGTCATTGTCATGTGCCCACGAATCTCTAACAAGAAACTCCAAAGATATGGCTATCCAGATGAACCTAGAGCGAAATAGTGGATCATAAAATAAGTTGAGGAGGTATGAGCTTAAGGAAGTGATTTTTAAGGAAGAGTCAGGGGGAAGATAGGGGTGGTAGGGAAATGGTAGAATGTCACGGTGAGAAGTGTTCAGTATTAATTACTGTATATCGGAAAATCTGCTAACACTTATAAAATTAGTGACCAAATATTTTAGAGTAAATATAGTTTGCTTTTTCATTTGGATAAAGATGTAAGTAAGCACTTCTATTACTTTCAATGTAGTTTTGTAATTTCTTTATACCTATTCTAAATAATAAAATTTCCTTGAGGTAGTTCTAGCTTTCCTTACACAAAAGTTGCTTCTTTTTCTTTATGTTCTTGTTCTAAATTTTGTTTTAATTTAGTAATATATTTTGGAAATTGTTTTAACAAAAGTATAATTGGTGTATGCATGTTTGCTGTATCATTACATTGCATTTATTCAATCTTAAATGGTATCACCATGTAAATGGACATTTAGTTATGTATGCACCCAAGTTTGTGTTTGAGCACCAAATCAACTCTCAATTATTTAAAAATGATTCAATGATATAATTTATGCCTTGTTATTTCAGTGTAAGTCATTTATACATTTCCAAAGTGCTTGTACTAGTTTACACATTCTCCAACATTATACAAGCTCCCTTTTTACCCACATCCAAAGCAACATCTGTGAAAGACTCACAAAGTGAGGACTCCCCCACGTTCTGACTCAGGAGAGGCAACACCCCAAATCACTCACAAGAAATGGCCTTGATGCAAACTCCAAGAGGACTTTTAATTCCAGGTGCACTCTGGGGCCCACAGTTGAACACCATGCAAGGGTAGAGGACTGTGGACTCCGAGTAGCTGGGAAAGGGGGTATTTAAAAGAAAAAAACCACAAACCAAGGAGGTAGGGAGTGTGTTATTGGAAAATGCCAAAAATACCAGTGAAAAATCACAACTGGGTACTAAAAATCACAAGGGGAAACTCGCAACTTCTCAAGATTGTTCTCAAGTTATTAATCTAACTTTTGTGGTTGACCAGTTCCTGGAACAGGGTCACTGAACCGGCTAACCTACATTCTTGGGGCTAGGAGGGTCTGAATTTTTCCTGGTCTTTCATCTGTTGAAATGTTTTAGTGATGGTCATTCTAACTGAAGGTAGATGAGACCTGAAAGTGGCTTTATTCTGCATGTTCTTGATGGCCAATGATGTTGAATGCAACATAAATTAGTAGTAATGATTTTTTTCATTCTTATTTTGAGAAGTCTCTGCTTAGTTCTATGGTCCATTTTTAAATTGAATTGTTTGATTCTCATGGATCCAAAGAATTAATTGTCAAGGTTCAGCCCCAGCTTGGGGTGTCTGGAAGCAATGTAAACAGACATCTGAAAGTCAAATTGTGGATTGAAGCTTGGAGCCTTTGCCCTTCTGGAAACAGCTTTCCAGCATGATTTCTCTCTGTTCTGTTTCTCTGGAGATCTCCAGATAGCTCTCTCTTTTTATTCCTTGTATTTTTATTCCATTCTCCAAGAAGTTCTCTCTTGCTATTCTAAAAAATTCTCTGGCTAGTTCATCTCCTGCAGATTAAAAGCCCAGACTCTTATTTTACATATCAATCTATTCATTGGCTCCAGGTTTCTGTCTGATTATCCTATGAATCAACATCAGGATCAGAGTGACCCTGCCCCTTAATTCTTAGGAGAAAACAAGCACAAATTTCCTTTTTACATTGCAAAAGAATTCAGAGACCTGTCTGCCTCTGTTAAGCACAGACAATAACTAGCTGGGTGGGACCTTTTCCTGAAATTACCATTTCTAGGACACCCTGGTCTAACCTTCCCTGCTCTCTCCCAGGTCAACTCTGAACTGAGGAATCTGTCTGCCTTTGTAAGCATAAAGAAAAAAAAAAAAAACTTTCTTTGATTGATGGTTTAGTCCCAGGGAGCTCTAGGGTTCTTATATTGTTTTTCCTCCTATGGGGCTACAAATCCCTTCAGCTACTTGAGTACTTTCTTTAGCTCCTTCATTGGGGACCCTGTGCTTCATTCAATGGATGGCTGTGAGCATGGTGGGACTCATGGCTCTAACTGCATATGTAGCAGAGGATGGCCTAGTTGGTCATCCATGTGGGGAGAAGTCCTTGGGCCTGTGAAGGTTCTATGCCCCAGTATAGGCAGGACCAGGAAGCAGGAGTGGATGGGTTGGGGAGCAGGAAGAGAAGGGAGGGGATAGGGGATTTTTAGAGGGGAAACTAAGGAGAGGGGTTAACATTTGAAATGTAAGTAAAGCCAGGCAGTGGTGGTGCATGCCTGTAATCCCAGCACTTGGGAGGCAGAGGAAGGCAGATTTCTGAGTCCGAGGCCAGCCTGGTCTACAAAATGAGTTCCAGGACAGCCAGGGCTACACAAAATAACCCTGTCTTGAAAAACAAAGACAAAAACCAAAAATCCAAACAAAACAAAACAAAACAAAAAATAAATGTAAATAAAGAAAAACATCTAATTAAAAAAAAAAAAAAAAGAAAAAAGAAAAACTTATCTGGGTAGGCTCTCCTGTGATCACCATTCACTATTTTCTTCCTTAGCATCTTTCTGACAATTTGGCTCACAACACAGCTGCTTCTGTTCTTTAGATTGTGAAGCCAGTCACAATTTGTATTTCATCTTAATATTATACACAGTTGAGAAATTATATAGTTTGAACTCATGTTTTTAGAGTTCTTTTGCACAACCATAGGGCTGTCTTAAAGGTCCCAGCATTTACCATTTTGCTAAGATATTAGTCACACTTTCGCCTCTAAGACTCATGCTGTCTCTGATCATCATGGTGTCATTAGGAGGAACATAAAATATGTACATTATTATACAAACAAGCCTTATTTTCACCACAGCCTTCCATCTACACTGTTGGAGGCCCATATCCACTGACCCTGTCCCAGGAGCAGGAACCAAGTTATGTCCCCACCAAGGCCATGCTGGACCCAGCAATCAATGTTGTCAAAATGCCATTAAAAACATTTTATAAATGAAATAAAATTCCAATCAAAATTTCATGGTAATTTCTCCTTGGTATAGAAAAAAAAAATAATCTTGAAATTTATATGAAAGAATGGAACCAAAGACAGCTAAAGCAATCCTGGACAGTAAGAAGACTGTGGGAAGTATCATCGTGCCGATTTCAAGTTACACAGTCTCAGAGATACAGTGATGGAAACAGCATGGCTCCAGAACATTGTGGAAATAAACATCAGTAAATCAGAATAGAGGCCCCAGTTATAATCCCTGGCAACTACACGTAACTTATTTTTGCCAAAGATGCTAAAAATAGACCCTGGCTTTAATGACTGGCACTGGGAAAAGTGGATATCAACAGAATGAATCCAAATTCTTATCTCTCACTGCACAAAACTCAGCTGCAATAAATATAGAGCCTCGTTATAAGAAGCTGCATACTGAAGTTACTAGATTGCAAAGGAGGGAGTACAGTTCAATATATAGTCACACGTTTTTAAAAAACAGAAAACGTGCTCGAGTCATCCCCCGCACAGTGTAGGCTTGCCGTGCAAGTCGGACGTGGTCAAATGCAAGGACATCCACATGCATTAAAGAAACTTTAGTAAAGCTCAAAGCACACGGTGCACTTCACACAATAATAGTGAGAGACTTTAACACCAATGGACAGATCCTGGAAACAGAAACTAAATGAAGACACATTGAAAGTAATAGAAGTTATGAAAGAATGGATTTAACATATCTACAGAACATTTTACCTTCTCAGCACCTCATGGCACCTTCTCCAAAACTGACCATATAATCAGTCACAAAACAAGCCATAACAGATATAAAAATATGGAAATTATCCCATATATCCTATCAGATCATAACATACTCAGGCTGATCTGCAATAATAACATAAATAATAGAAAGCCAACATTTACGTGGAAGCTGAACAACATTCTACTCAATGATACCTTGGTCAAGGAAGAAATTAAGAAAGAAATTAAAGACTTTTTTAAAGTTTA
The DNA here is from genome assembly GCF_900095145.1 of Mus pahari. NCBI lineage: Eukaryota > Metazoa > Chordata > Mammalia > Rodentia > Muridae > Mus > Mus pahari. The sequence continues at coordinate 39,385,901 of NC_034610.1, read as the reverse complement.
ATGAAAATGAAGCCATAACTTACCCAAACTTATGGAACACAATGAAAGCAGTCCTAAGAGGAAAACTCATAGTTCTGAGTGCTACCAAAAAGAAATTAGAGAGAGCATACACTATCAGCTTCTTTAGCACACTTAAAATCTCTAGAACAAAGGAAAGCAAATTCAACCAGAGGAGTAGATGGCAGGAAATAATCAAACTCAGGGGTGAAATCAACCAAGTGGAAACAAAACGAAGTATTCTAAGAATTAAGCAATCCAGGAACTGGTTCTTTGAGAAAATCAACAAGATAGATAAACCCTTAGCCAGACTAACTAGAGGGACAGTATCCCAATTAACAAAATCAGAAATGAAAAGTGAGACATAACAAAAGAACCTGACAAAATCCTAAACATCATCAGAACCTACTACAAAAGGCTATATTCAACAAAACTGGAAAACCTGGATGGAATGGACAAGTTTCTAGACAGATACCAGGTATCAAAGTTAAATCCAGGTCAGATTAATGATCTAAACACTCCCATATCCCCTAAAGAAATAGAAACATTCATTAATATTCTCCCAACCAAAAAAAGTCCAGGACCAGATGGGTTTAATTCAGAGTTCTATCAGAACTGGAGGATATCATTCTGAGTGAGGTAACCCAATCACAAAAGAACACACATGATGTGTATGCACTGATAAGTGGATATTAGCCTGGATTCTTAGAATACCCAAGATACAATTTTCACAACACATGAAAGTCAAGAAGAAGGAAGACCAAAGTGTAGATACTTTGATCCTTTTTAGAGTGGAAAAAAAATACCCATGGTAGAAATTACAGAGACAAAGTTCAGAGCTGAGATGGAAGGAGGGACCATCCAGAGACTGCCACACCTGGAGATCCATCCCATATATAAGCACCAAACCCAGACACTATTGCATATGCCAGAAAGATTTTGCTGACAGGACCCTGATTTAACTATCTCTTGGGAGGCTATGCCAGTGCCTGGCAAATACAGAAGTACATTTCACAGTCATCTACAGGGCCCTTAATGAAGGAGCTGGAGAAAGTACCCAGGGATCTAAAGGGGTCTCCATCCCTATAGGAGGAACAACAATATGAACTGACCAATATCCCCCAGAGCTGTGTCTCTAGTTGCATACGTAACAGAGTATGACTTATTCGGCCATCAATGGGATGAGAGTCCCTTGTTCTTGTTAATATCATATGCCCCAGTACAGGGGAATGCCAGGGACAGAAAGCAGGAGTGGGTGGGTTGGGGAGCGGTGGGGGGGGGGAGGCTATAGGGGACTTTGGGGATAACATTTGAGATGTAAATGAAGGAAATATCTAATAAAACGTATACCCTAAAAAAACAAACAAACAAAAAAATTGTTAAAGAGGCAGAGTACAGAATAGTAAAACCTATATGTCAGATACATACCATACAGGGACTAAGTCTTTAATCTATATAAATAACTCAGAAAACTGAACATCAAGCAAACAAATAATCGTACTGAAAATGGAGAAAAATTTTATGCCTCTTGGATAGTGAGTTTGCCTTGTAAGAAAGAAAATGTCATAATTAGTTTAATACACAGTTGTAAAACATAGATGCATTGCTGTTAGTCAGTATTAGTAATGTAGTAACTAGAAAGACTTACCATTAGTCTTCCCTAAGTTATAAGCAGGGTGCTCTGAAGCCTTTTATATTGTCAGTAGAATGTACAAGTGTTGTTGTTGATTATATTATGTTCTGATTATTGAACCAAATTCTCCTTGTTATATAAATGACCTAAGTAATATCAAATCACATACTAATGATGCGTGATTAATTTTAATTTTGACAAATGTCAAATTATTCTATTATCCCTACTGATTACAAGGGAGCAGGGGCGGGGGTGGGATATAGGGAACTTTCAGAATAGCATTTGAAATGTAAATAAAGAAAATAATAATAATAAAAAATGTTAAAAAAAAGAAAAAAGAAAATATCCAATAAAAAAGTAAATTTAAAAAAAAATAAAACTCTCTAATGTCTTTATGAGTGCACTTAATGCTATGAACCTTCTTCTTAGTACTGTTTTCATTTTGGGTATGGTGCACCTTCATTTTCTTTGAATTCTAGAAAGTTTTCCATTTCTTTATATCTGCTATGACCCAGGATCGTTGAGGAGAGAGTTGTTTAGTTTCGATGAGTTCATAAGTCTTCTGCTGTTTATGTTGTCATTAAAGTCCAGTTTTGCTTTATAATGATCTGATAAGAATCAAGAGATTCTTTCAAGCTTCTTGTATCTATTGAGACTTGCTATATGTCCAAGTACACTGTCTATTTGGGAGATGGTTCCATGAGGTGCTGAGAAGAAAGTATATCCTTTTGTGTTTCAGTGAAATATTTTGTAGAGATCTGTTAGATCCATTTAATTCATAATCTCTGTTAGTATTACAATTTCTCTAAACAGAGAAAAAAACTAAACAGTTTTTGTTTCATTCATCTGTTTAATTGGTGAAAAAAGGTGTTAAAGTCTCCCACAATTAACGTATAGTGTTCTATGTATAATTTAGGCTTTAGTAATTTTTCTCTCACAAATGTGGATGTCCGTGCATCTGTGCAGTTGGGGACACAGATGTTCAGAATTGAGATTTTTGTTTCTATTTGGAGTTCTGAAAGCTTCCTATGTTTATACACATCTCTTTCTTTAAATTAGGTAAATTTTCTTCTGTTATTTTGTTGAAAATATTTTCTGGCTCTTTGATCTGGTAATCTTCTTCCATTCCTATTATTCTTAGATTTGTTCTTATCATATTGTCCCATATTTCCTGGGTGTTTTGCATTAGAAACTTTTTATTTGGCATTTTCTTGACTAATGTATCATTTGCATCTATTGTATCTTCTAATCCTGAGAGTTTTTAAATTTTGTTTGAATTTTTCTTATGTATTATATTCTAAATATTATTTTCCTTCAGAAAAGAGCAGGAATTCCAGGGATATCAAGAAATGTGATATACCTATTTGCAATAAAATTAAGCACAACCCCTCATATTAGTGCTGGTAAATGCAACCAAGTAAGAGGAAAAGGGGCTGAAAAGCAAGCAATAGAACCAGAGACAGACCCTGCTCCCAGTGTTAGGAGTTCCACAGGGCAACTAGGACCAAGCTACACAATCATAACATACATACAGTGGTCCTAGGTTAGTCCTTCACAGGTTCCCTGGTTGGGGGTTCAGGTTCTGTGAGAAGCTATATACTCATGTTAGTTGAGTCTGTAGGTTTTCTTTCAATGCCTTTTCCTTGAAAACTCTGACTACTACACTCCTTCCTACCTGTCCTTTTTTAGGATTCTTCAAGCCCCCACCTAATGTTTGGGTATGGGTCTCTGCATCTCTCTCATTATGATTTTGCTAGACTCCAGTCTATGGCTATAAAAGAATATCATTAGGAATCATCCCATTTTCTTTCTTTCTTTCTTTCTTTCTTTCTTTCTTTCTTTCTTTCTTTCTTTCTTTCTTTCTTTCTTTCTTTCTTTCTTTCTTTCTTTCTTTCTTTCTTTCTTTCTTTCTTTCTTTCTTTCTTTCTTTCTTTTTTTTTGGCTGTGTGTTTCTGTCCTAGGTCTCAGGGATACCTAGCCTCTGGTGTCAGCCTCCAGACAGTGTCAGGGTTGGGCTTCCTCTCCTAGAATGGGTTTTAAGCTGGATCAGTCATTGGTTGTTCATTCCCACAGTTTCTGTGTCATTTTGAGCCTAGCACATCTTGCAGGCTGCGTGACATATGGCTCATGCAACAAGAGGAACTGATGGAACTGGAAGATAAAGCTGTTCAAACAAAGAAATCTTAAACCTGAGACATACAGGAGTGGAACTGGCTCACTCCCTGTTTCTGTGCCTGGTTAGAAGCACATAACCAGCTAATCCCACTTTCTCTAAGGTTCAGCATATCTGGTTTTATGTTTAGGTGTTTGATCCACTTATACTTGAGTTTTCTTCAGGGTGATGGTTATAGAACTATTTGCATACTAGTACATGCTGACATACAGTTAGACAAGCACCATTTGTTGAAGATGTTTATTTTTTCCATTATAAAATTCTGAGTTCTTTATAAAAACGAAGTGCTGTTTGGTACGGGTGTACATCTTGGTCTGCTTTTATGCCAATACAATGCAGTTTTATTACGGCAGATGGTGAACTTAGGGATGACGAGACCTCCAGATGTTCGTTTTGTTTTGTTTTGTTTTGTTTTATTTATCATGGATATTTTTTGTTTTTCCATGTGAAGTTTAATATTGTTTTTTCAATATCTTTAAAGAATTGTTTTGGAATTTTGATGGAAATTGTACTAAATCTGTAGATTGGTTTTGGTTAGATGGGCAATTTTACAATGCTAGTCCTACTGATCCAGGACTTTGGGAAATATTTCTGTCTTCTGATGTCTTCCTCAATATTTTTCTTCAGAAACTTGAAGCTCTTGTCATAGAGCTATTTGAATTGCTTGGTTAGAGTTAGCATGAACTCTTTTATATTGTTTGTGGCTATTGTGAATGATCTTGTTTCCCTGATTTCTTTCTCAGTCTATTTGTAGTGTTACATAGGAGGGCTACTGATTATTATTATTATTATTATTATTATTATTATTATTATTACTTATTGTCATATTTAGCCAATTTACTAAAGGTGTTTATCAGTTTTAGGAGTGTCCTGGTAGAATTTTGGTGGTCATATACTATCTGGTGTTATATGTACTGTTATACCATCTGCAGGTAATGATCCTTTGACCTCTTCCTTTCGGATTTGTATCCCCTGGATCTTCTTTAATTGTCATGCTGATCTAGCTAGAACTGTGGAGAGAATAAAAAGCCTGGGCTTGTTTCTGATTTTAGTAGAATTGCTTTGAGGGTTTCTTGTTTGTTTATTTTCCATTTAATTTGATTGTACCTATCAGCTTGCTGTAAATTGCCTTTATTAGGTAATTCATTACTCTTATACTCCTGACCTCCCTGAGACTTTTATCATGAATGGTATTAAATTATGTTAAAGGCTTTTTCAGCACCTAATGAGGTGATCATCTGCTTTTCTTCTTCGAGTTTGTTTATATAGTGGATTACAATGACTGATTTTTGTACATTGCCCCATTTCTGCATCTCTGTGACGAAGCCTACTTGATCATGGTGGATGATCTTTTTGATGTGTTCTTGGATTCAACTTGCAAGCATTTTATTGAGAATTTTTGCATAAAAATTCCTGAGAGATAGTCCTGTAATTCTGTTTCTTTTTCTGTGTCTTCATTTGGTTTGGGTATAAGGAGACTATAACTTCATATAATGAATTTGGCAATGATTCTTCTGCTTAAATTTGGTGGAATATATTGAGGAGTATTTGTATTAGTTCATCTTTGAAGGCCTGGTAGAATTTTGGTAAAAATTCTGGTAGAAAATAGAATTCTCTATTTTTTATTTAATTGATCTCAGCTCTCAGTTTATTTCCCACTCTCTACTTCTCTTGACTGTTTGCTTCTTTTTGTTATAGAGATTTCAGGTGTGTTGTTAAGTTCCTAGTATTTGATCTCTCTTATTTCTTGGTGAAGGTACTTAGTGCTATGAACTTTCCTGTTAGCCTGTACCACACGTATAGGTACGTTGTGCCCAGTTTTTCACTGATTTCTAGAAAGTCTTTAATTTCTTTATTTATTTCTTCCTTTACCCAGTTGTCATTTAGTAATGAGATGTCCAGTTTTCATGAGTTCATAGGCTTTCTGGTTTTTTATTTTTTTTCTAGTGTTTTTGAAATCCAGCTTTATTTTATGGTGGTATGATAATATGCAAGGGGAGTTTTAAATTTTTCTTGTATTTGATATTTGTTTTGTAGGTAAATATGTGATCAGTTTTGGACAAAGTTCCATGAGGTGCTGAGAACAAGGTATACTCTTTTGTGTTTTGATGAAATTTTCTATGAATGTGTTTTATTTTCATTTGATTTGTATTGTCTGTTAGCTCCATTATTACACTGTTTAATTTTTTTCTGGAATACTTGTCCATTGGTGAGATTGGGATTTTTGAAGTCTCACACTATTTAAGTATGGTGTTCAGTACATATTTAACCTTTGGTAATATTTCTTTTTCAAATGTGGGTACCCTTGCATTTGGTGCATAGGTGTTTAAAATTGAGAAGTCATTATGATGGAGTTCTCCTTTAATAAGTAAGAAGTGTTCATCCATATATCTTTACATTAATTTTGATAGATATTGCAATGGCTATACCAACTTGATTCTTGGTTTTATTTGCTTGGGAATTTTTTTTTTCCAACACTTAACTTTGAGATAAAGTCTACCATTTATGTTGAGGTACCTTTCTTGTAATCAGCAAAAGGATGGATTCTGTTTTCACATCCATTCTCTTAGCCTGTTTCTTTTTAATGGGGAACTGAGTCCTTTGATATTGAGGGATATCAATGACAAATGGATGCTAATTTCTATTATTTTGTTGGAAGTAGTGTGTGTGTGTTTGTGTGTTTCTCTTCCTTTGTTTCTGCTGGTTTGTGATTAAATATTGCCTGTGTTTCCATGAGTGTAGTTAACCTCTCTTCATTTTATTTTTCAGTAACTTCTGTAGGGCTGTATTTTTAGATAGATATTATTTACATTTGGTTTTGCTATGAAAATCTTGTTTTTTCCTTCTATGATGATCAGAAAGCTTTGTTGGGTACAATAGTCTGGCCTGACTTTTATGGTCTCTTAGATTCTGCAAGACATTAGTCCAGGCCCTCTGGCTTTTAACGTCTCTATTGAGAAGTCAAGTATAATTCCACTATGTATGTTATTTCCTCTTTTCCACCTGCCGCTTTTAATATTCTTTCTTTGTTCTGAATATATAGTATATTGATCATTATGTGCTGAGTACTTTCTTTTGTGGTCTCATGTATTTGATTTTCTGTAAGCTTCTTACATCTTTGTAGACATCTCCTTCTTTAGGTTAGGAAAACTTTCTTCTATAATTTTGTAGAAAATATTTTCTGGATCTTTGATCTCGTAATCTTCCCCATCTTCTAATCCTATTATTCTTAGGTTTGGTCTTTTCATAGTGTCCCACATTTTCTGTATGTTTTGAGTCATGGGCTTTTCAGATTTAACATTTTCTTTGACTTACGTATCAAACTCTTCTGTCATAAATTCAAAGTCTGAGATTCTTTTCCATCTCTTGTATTCTTTTGGGGACACCTGTGTCTGTGTAGTATGTGTTCTTACACAGATTTTTTCATTTCCATAAATTTATCAATTTGTGTTTTCCTCTTGCTTGTGTTTCTGTTTTTGAACAGTTTCATTTATTTCCTTCAAATTTTTTTATAAACATTTTTTTATCCACCAGCACACTAAATTGATCTGGCAAGGGATCTCATCCAAAGACACGATGCGCCTGGAATATACCCTTTTCAACACTTCTCGCTGCAATACACACACATACTTACTATATATCTTTAATACTAAACAACAGTAAGCCTCGATGATGCCAATTATATCTGGTTAAAAAAAGTTACTTTTCCATGTTTGTTTGTTTTTTTCTTAGCTTTAAATGATTTATTCATTTCCTACAATTATTTACTTGTATCTTGTGTATTTCTTTAAATCATTTATTTATTTCCTCTTTAAGACCTCAATAGTATTTATAAGGTTGGTTTTAAGATCTTTTTCTTATGCTTCTATTGAGCTGGAATATTGAGAGGTTGCTGCAGGAGGATATCAGCATTCTGGTGCTGAAATATTGCTTTGGCTGTTTTTGATTGTGTTATTCATTACACTGGCTACTAGACTTCAGGGTTTAGAGAACTTATAGGTCTAGGTACCAATTTTTTTGTTTGTTTTTGTTAGATGAGTGCTTTGTTCCTTGGTCTCTGTTTTCTTTCTGGTCTTCTGGTCGATGTATACTGGGCTTCTTCAAGTCTGTGTGGGCTTGAGTAGAGCTGAGATTTTGCCCCAGTTTGAGACTGGTGTAGGGCAACAAAGAGAACTGAGAACTGGATTTCTACCTGGCTATGTGGTCATTGATCAAGTAGGAAGTCTTTACCCTAGTTAGAGACTGGAACAAAGCAAATAAGAGGGAGCAGTTCTGGTGGTCCTATAAGGTGATGCTGAGATAATGAGAGAATAGGAGTGTCCGGTGTGCAGTGAGGCTTCCTGGACTTCTGCTAGTCTGTTGGTCTGTGGTAGAAAGTCTCTGTCCCAGTTGGAGGCTGGGACAAGGCAACAAGGAGGGCATGGGACTAGGGATAGGGTTTGGAGTATATTGAGGTAATGAGATAGTGGGGGAATTGGGAGTCTTTGCTTCAATTGGGCCCTGGACTTTTTGATGGTGATGTTAGTCTCTGATAGAGCAGGAAGTCTCCACCCCATTTCAGGGTTGGGGGTCTGGTAACTAGGAGGGTGTGGTACAAGGGATCCAGTGGGGACTAGAAAGTGGGGGAATTTAGCAGGCAGGCTGCCAACCTGGACTTCTCCCGTCACAGAAAATTTATCTAAGGAGCAAAGTGGGTTTTCTATGCACAAAATGAATGTTCATTTTGTATGTCAGAATGCCTTTTTATCCATTTGCTACTATGAAGAAACAAATTTAAAGGAAAAATGGATACTGTGAAAATATTTCACATTTATACTTTTAGATATTTCTCTGCAAACATTTTATAAAAATATTTGTCCAATTATGTAATAAACTATCTGCTATAACAAATAAAATAGTGAAATGTGTCCAGAAACTTTTCAGCTCTAAAATAGAAATAGCAGTAAATAATTTAGAAAAATTCTCATACATATTAAATATAGTAAATATTCAAAACGAACATCCTATTATTAATTATTTGTGTTTTAATTTTAATGGGAATGTCCCTCACAACATTAATATTTGAAATACTTTCCCAGTTAAGGAGTTCATTGCATAAGATTAGGAGGAAGTGCATCATACCAGGAAGCCTTGGAGTTTAAAAGGTTTCAGACTGTTTCCAGTGAGCTATTTACCACTTGTTTGGGGTTTGAAATATAAGATCTCAGCTTCTACTTAAAGTGACATGCTTACCACTGCCATAGTTCCCAGAATTCATAATGAGGGACTCTTAACTTTCTGGAACCATGAGCACCAAAGGAACTTTTATTCAGTAAATTTTCTTGCTCATCATGCTTTATCGTAGTAATAGAATCATAACTAATACACCAATTTTTTAAAATCAAAAAATAGTGATTTGCTTTGTTTTGTTTGAGTACAGGAAACATTGTCAAATTTAACCACAATACTACAAGATTCACCTTCCTATCACAAAATACAAGGCTTATATAATAAAAAATCTTCAAAATTACTTTAATTATTCATTCCATATCATGAGCTTTTTCTTACTTGGGGTTTTGAATGGATAACTTGAGTTATAGTCACAATGATGAAAGAAACTATACAATAACAAAAACATCATTAATTACACCCTACCTGATAACTTGATACAGTTCATTAAAGCTTTGATTTAGTTATTCAGAAAGGACTTCATAACAAAAATAAATTATTCATTAAGTAAATAGTGAACACCTTAGTGGCTATTTTACATTTGCATTCTTTTGAGTACTGTGTCCGAAACAGTAATATACACACACATGAGTATATGTATATATAATTTTATATTATATGTTTTATTAGTTTCAAAAATCTGAAAAGTATATTCCACATATTTAAGAAAGATTAAATTACTGTGGAAAAACAAGGTTTGGCTGCTCATTCCTTTAATTCCAGAATGTGAGAGAAAGAGGCAGGAAAATCTGTGCCAAGAGATTGCATGTGTATAGATAAAGGTATAGGTATAAGTACATGCACATGTACAGGCACGAGTACAGGTATGGGTACAGGTATAGGTATTTCAGCTGTAATCCAAACACCTGGTAGGTTGAGGCAACAGGATACGCAATTCAAGCTCAGTCACTATTATATCCATAGTAATTTACAAAATTACCCAGGACACTATAACACCCTTAAGGCAACAACAAAAAGGTGGAGGGGGTTGAGTAAAGATATCACCTACAAGTGAATACTGCTCATGGTGAGGCCCTGAATTCACTTCCCAGTTCTCTGGTCAACTAAGTCAAAGATTTAGTAACTTCAGCTTGGGATGCAGTGGCTTGTGGTCGTCTTGAGTACCATCACACACAGCAAAATGTACCTCATTCCCATGCACATACACGTAATTGAAAATAAAATAAATACTTTTAAAACTAGTACAAACAAAACTACACAAAAATTAAAGAAATATATTTACATTTTAGATAAAATTAAAACTAAGCTTTCAAATATCAGAAATTTATTAGTTTTCAGATGAAAACACAAATAAAGATAGATAAAGTTATTTCTTCAGGATTAAATAAATAGGATTAGCATCAGATATATAAGACAAATAGTTTTTGGTAACTAGATATGGTAAAGATGAAATCCCTCTGAAATATGTATAATCTGAAAATATTTAGATAAAGAGTGACTTTTGGGGAAATGTGAGGACTAAGTTTTAGATCATCTTATTTCTTAGACACATAATATGTTTACAATAGCACATTTGACATATAGTTATGTATTGGGGTTTTACTCTATATTCTAAATATCTATATATTATTAAGATAACAGTCTATTAGATGGCTTAGTATGCAAAAGTGCTTTCTACATAAGGTTGAGGATGTGAGTTCAATCTCTGAAACTTGAGGTAGAAAAAGAAAATGACCTCTTGAAACAGTCTACTGGTTGACACATGAGCCTACACACACACACACACACACACACACACACACACACATACACACACAGACACAGACACACATCTTACAGAAACACACATGTATGAGACAGAGTAAGAGTACATGACAAGTTACAATTTTACAAAATTAAAGAATGTATATTTTTAGCATTCTAAAGAGTTTTACTTCGATATATTCTAGCATAATCTGCAAAATATATGCAAAACTGTCATTCAAACCTGTAACAAGTATACCTCCATAGTCATAATTATATGTTATATTAACAAGGTACCTAAATAATTCAAGTGCATACGAAATTTTCAAAAGTCATGTCTTTTGCTTACAATAGTAGTAGTATATCCCAACTGTTTTAACTAAAATGAAAGGAAATTTACAACATGATTGAACATAATAATCATTTCTCCCAACAAAACGGGGTAACATATTTGATAACTTTTACTTATTGTATTGAATATGAAACAGAAGTAATAAATATCAACTATAAATTTGGTAGTTTAAGTTGATCTTGTACAAAATACTTTAAATTATATTAATTCATACTTCACAAAGTCACAACTTAACATGCATCTAATGACTAGAATTGCACTCAATAAATCATGATCTTGAAAATAATAAGCTGTAGTTTCTAAGATGGAAAGCAATTTCAATATACATATTGAAACACATATGGCTTATAAAGCAAAAATACACATTGTATACTCTACTGAAAAGTAATGTGGTAAATGTTTTCAACATAGGTTAAAAAATGTTTTCAGCACTTAGAAAGAAACACCATTCCATTCAGTGTTACCAGGAGACACAAACTTAGAGCTGATTCCCTGATTCTCTGGCTCTTATAATGTTTTGCCCTCCCTTCCTCCTTATTTCCTGAATCTACAGTGTGAGAGTATTTTGTAGATATGAGAGGCCAGACATACTCTATCTTGGGAATGGCCTCCATTTTAAAAGTAAAAAGTCTTAAGAACTTGATTTGCAGATGCACCCAAGCTGCACCCAAGTTCCAGGGAAAACGACATAGCTGGTCCCTGAACCATACTCCAGAGTTACTCCCTAGGTACTCCCTAGCAACAGCCAATCAGGATTAGTCTGGTAGTTTAGGTGTACTGTCAGACTGTTTGTGAGTATTGTTCATGGTTTTGCTTCAGAACACCCACCTATTAGAAACCCCTTCACTTGCTTCCTATAAAGCCTTGTCCAGCTGAGGTGGCTCAAAGCTCAATCCCGACCTTGAATAAAGACACTAATGTGATTGCATCAGAATCAACCCCTTAGTGATCCTTTTGGGATTCACAAAGGGGGAACTACTTTTGTGCCCTTTGAGACTGTGGTCCAGAACTCTGATCAGTTATCATTTGGTATAGTGGTTTCTGTTTGTTGCAAAGAGAAGTTTATTTGAAGAGTGATGAAGACTACCATTAACTGTGAGCAAAGGCAAAATATTTATGAATTGTTATTAGAGATTATGGTGATTTAGCAAATTAGAAGTTATTTGGCAAATTTGATAGCCATTGTTTTATAATCACTGAGCAGTTAGCTAGGTTTCTAGTACCAGGCATTTTACCCTTCTTATTGAGTGAATCTTATTCCTAATTGATGAGCAGACTGGATACTGCCAAAGTAGATGTGACACTACAGTACTGATAAAAAAAGAGGTATCTTGCCAAGCTGATCATTCATGTTGTTCATAGGCATCGTAGATAGGTAGGGGGAGAGTTGGCTTCCTCTCTTCTTTGGAAGATTGCACGATATCTTCTGATACCATAAAAACTATCCTACACAGGAGTACTAAGGGTCAGTTCTAACTACATAAATAATTTTAAAAACAATTGCAAATGATAGAAAAACCCTAATATGAAATACATGAAAATATATTAACTTGTTCTACTAAATCAAAATAACAATATAATTACAAATATGACTTTGAAAGAATGGCTGTAGTCTAATTTGAAATGTTCTATGTATATACACACACATGCACACATACACATACATGTGAAAGCTGTGACAAAATTATGGAAGAAAAAATAAACATGAAGTAATGCAGACAAGAACTTTTAATTGAAACTAGGAATATATATATATATATATATATATATATATATATATATATATATATATATATATATATATATATATATATAGTTTCTTCAAGACAGGGTGTCTCTGTGTAGCCCTGACTGTCCTGGAACTCACTCTGTAGAGCAGGTTGGCCTCAAACTCAGAGATCCGCCTGCCTCTGCCTACTGAGTGCTGGGATTAAAGGAATGGGCCAACAATGCCCGGCTTTTATTTTTTTATTTTTAATTTTTTTTGGGGAATTAGGAATATTCTTAAGAAAAATTTCCAAATAATAATGTGAAAATACATCTAACACACACACACACACACACACACACACACACACACACACACATCATTGTATCTATAAAACATAATGAATCCGTATTATACAAGATTTTTCTAAATGTGAGACAAATTAAAAGGCATATTATTATCAGAAAAAAAAAACTAAATTTATAAGTGTCTGCATTCTGGCAAAGGAAGCAGGTAGCTTAATTGTAAGTCTTCATCTCTCTTCTTCTTGTCCTCTAAATCCTATCCCATATTCTTTCCATCAACTCTGTAGCAGTCTACTTTTGTGGCTTCCCGTCTTGCTCCTTTCTGCCCTCACATATAGCAGATCCTACAGATCTCCTCGGTAATATCCATTCCCACTCACACTGTTGTCCTAGCCTACAACTCTAGAAGCTATTCCCTGGCAACCTGACTCCCAAGCCTATCAGAGAAGTAAGGAGGCCAGCAAAGCAGATCCGCAAGCTTCAGATCTTTACCCTTAACGTTCTCCTGCAAATACAATCCTCCAGTCATATCCCCAGCTCTGTTGCTAGCTACCTGTTTTGGCTTCTCTTCACTTTGCCTTCATCCTCAGGAGACTAAGCTGATCCAAGTGAAACACCATGCTTTCCTCCCTTCTGTGGATACCACCAGATATCAGAAGCTAGAATGAAAATCATCCCCAACCTAGATATCTAGATGCCAGTTTAAAATCGCGCATTAATAGGCAGGACAAAGACCTTCACGTGGCCTTTATGAAAATGATAGTTGTCCTTACAAAGGAAATGAATAAATCTCCTAAAATAAGCTATGAAACCACAATTGAAAGAAAAACTAGTAAAACACAAGAAATTGTGAAAGGAAATGAATAAAACAGTCACGACCTCACAGTAGGAGTAGAGCCAATAAATCATAACACAAAAATAAAACAAATCCAAAATCACAAACTGGGAGAATTACTAACGTAAAAACATTTAGGAACTCCAACAGGAAACTTAAGCGGCAAGCCTTACCAACAGAATACAAGCAATAGAAGATATACAGGCTTGAAGTCATAAGAGGCAAAATGAACTACTTGGTAAAAGACAATACTATATTTAAAAAATATTCTGGAAGAAAAAGTACAGGAAATCTGGCACAATAAAGAGAAAATTTTCCTAACTTAAAAAAGGAGGTGTCTGTACATAGGATATGTTCTATTAGTTGGGTTGTCTTGTCTGGTCTCTGTGGGAAAGGAAGCACCTAGCCCCCAGAGGCTTGAAGTTCCTGGGTGAAGAGGATAACCAGGGAGATACCAGGAGATGGGGGGATGGGAGGGATGGGGGAAACGGGTAAGGATTGTGAGAGAGGTGATAGGGGAAGGGGCAGTGACCAGAATGTAAATTGAATAAGCAAAAAAAAAATTAATCAAAATTTTTAAAAAAGGATGTCTATTAAATTCCAAGAAGCATACAGAATATCAAATACAATGACCCAAAAATGCCCCTCTGCACATAGTATTCAAAATAATAAACATACCGACAAAGAAAGAATATTAAAAAATGGAGGAAAAAAAATAAGTAACATATATAGTCAGACCTATTATGACGATATGACCTGGATTCTTAGTGGAGACTCTCAAGGCCAAAAAAGCAAGCAAAGATATTCTGTAAACTCTCTGAGGCTATTTATGGCATCCCAGACAACTACAAGTAGAAAACTTTCAAACACAATGCATAAAAGAAGAACGAGCTTTCACAATAAGATGAAATTTAGGCAGTGTCTACAAATCCAGCTCCACAGAAAATATCCAACCTAAAAAGATTAAACATATGTAAGAAAACACAAAGTACAAATAATCTCAGACCAACAAATCAAAATCCAAGAGTGTAATCCTTAGTATCTATGTACCCAATATGGGGGCATCAAATACCATAAAGAAAACAGAACAAAACAAACAAACAAACAAAAAACAACTAAAGCTTAAGCTACATAATTACTTCACACACTGATATCCTACTCTGACCAATAGGCAGATCACTCAGACAAAAAACTATGCAGAGAAATATTGAAGCTAGTTGAAATTATAAATCAAATGGACATAACTTATTTAAAGAACATTTCACCCAAACTGAAATGAATATACTATCTACTTAGCTTATCATAGAAATGTTTCCAAAATAGACCTCATACTTAGACAGAAAGTAAGTCTTAACATATACAAGAAAATTTAACTGTCACTGGTCTTCTATCTGACCATTACAGATTAAGGCTGGATGTCAACAACAGAAACAAAAAAATCTTACAAACTCATGGAAACGGAATAACTGTCTACTAAAGGTCACATGGATCAAGACTATTTATTAAAAAAATAAAGACTTTTTAGAATTGAATGAAACTGAGTAAAAAACATATCCTAACTTGTGGGACACTGAAAATGAGTTGTATTAATATAAATTTATTTAATAAATTAATTGTCAGTTATATTTCTTTCTCTTTTCTAGTCTCCAATAAATACACAGAGCGGCACCTCAATACATGGGCAGATAAATGATCAACCTTCACTGCCTATGCTAACCTGGCCACATCCCAGCACCCGCCCCTGCCCCCGCCCCTGCCCCCGCCCCAAACCTAGACCCAGACCCAGCCCTAAGATATTTGCAGTTTAACATTGTTCTAGCTCTAGCTCTGTCTGCTTCAGATATTTCTGCTCATGACATTTTCTTGGATCCTCTCCTCATGGACCCACTTCCCACCATTCCTCTCTCTCTCCCCTTCCCCCTGACTGGTAGAACTTCCACACTAATTTCTATTCTGCTCAGTCTTTGGGTGATCAGCATTTGTTAACAAGGAAAAAACATTCTTTACACTAATTTGAGACAGGAGGTTCTTGATATAAGCATTACAATGCCATATCCAGATTGAAATGAGATATTAGGGCAGAGAATTCAGCATTTAAATAACACAAGGATAATCTTTACAAATTATACAAAAAGATTACACCTCCATTTCCTCTATTTTGTCTAATAAAAGCTTCTCTCTAATAATAATACCCATGATATCTGTATCTATATCAATATCTATATCTATATGTATATTTATATCATCCATAACTATATTATCTATATCTATATCTACACAATAGCAATCATTATGAAACAATTATAAAAACTACCAGGTAAGATTTACATTCATGATATTCAGTCTATGTATATCTGGCAACTTTGGATTAAGCGCTCTATTATTTATCTATCATGATGAATTTAGAGTTTTGTACGTAAATCATTTTCTATCACAATTTACATTACTAACAAAAACTATGTATTATAGCTAAGAATATTTTATTATATCTTATACATCTTAAGCTTAATTGTGAGACTACAACTGTCTAGTCTTCAACTCCTATAGAGACTTGAGAAGGAATAAATATTACCTAAATAAATAGGAGGGGTGGAGTCAAGCAGGTTTCAATGTTATAGAAATGACAGACATTGTTGGCTGCCTGAACCCCCCCCCCCCCAGAAATGTCTATATAACTTTGTAGCATCCATCTTCAGCCTTCTGCCCCAGTGTATCTGAGTGACATACTTGCAAAGCAGGAGTCATAAGAGATAATTTTCCCTGTCTTGGAAAAGCTCAGTCATTGACTTCTGAATGAAATAGAATATAAGGGCAATAGAACGACCTTTACATAATTCACAAAAACATTATGCCTACAGGACACAATGAAGGCTGTTCTAAGAGGCACACTGTCTACTTTAGAAAATTGAATAAATCTCATACTAGTAACTGAAGAGCATAATTGAAAGTTCTAGAACAAAAAGAAATAATAACTAAAGAAGTAGGTAGCAAAAAATAATCAAATACAGTGATGAAATAGAAACAACAGTAACAGCAACAACAAAATAATACCAAGGGTCAATGAGACAAAAACTCGATGTTTTGAGAATAGCAATAAGATAGATAAGCACTTTCCAAATTGACAGTTTATGTTGTCAAGAATGTAAAGTAGGACTGAAAACTTACATAGCCACTATGTAAATCAATTTGATGATTATTCAGAGATATGGGAACTGATCTATATCAAGATCCAGCTATACTTCTCTTGGAAATGAATACAAAGGATGACAGTCTACTTATCAGATGGGCTCCTTGAGCTAAAAGGAGAAATGGACTCAGGTCTCCATCCCAAAACTAGAATGTAACTTCAATTGATAACCACTTGCAAATAAAAATATAGCTTTTACAAGGGAGTATCACAAAAAATACACAAGGAAGGACACATGGCTCCAGCTGCAGACATAGCAGGGGATGGCCTTATCTGACATCAATAAGAGTAGAGGCCATTGGTTGTGTGAAGGCTTTATGCCCTTGCAGAGAGGAATGCTAGGGTGGTAAGGCAGTAGTGGATGGGCGGGTTGGAGAGCATCATCTTGTGGGGATGGGGGTGCAATAGGGAGTTTGTAGAGGGAAAACCAGGAAGGATGATAACATTAGATATATAAATAAATAAAATGACCAATAAATTTTGTTTAAAAAATTAAAAAGGAAAAAGGAATAAAAGAAAAAAAAAACAAGGAAGAATCACTGAAAAAGCAACTAAGCTTTGGGGAGGTGCATTCTCAGCAATATGTGCCCTCCCCCCAAAAAAACTACTCAGCTGTAAGGTTTCTTTCCATATATTGTTTCTGTGCTCTCTCTCCCTTTCTTTCTTTCCTTTTTTCCTTTCTTTCCTTCTTTCTTTTGTTTTTATTCTTTCTTTTATCTCTCTTTTTTTTACTTTTATTTAATTGTATTTTTTTATTGTTTTTACCCTACAGTTCCTTTGCATATATATTATGGATTACAATTTAATATTTTATGGGATTTTTTTCATGTGAAAGCAAGTAGATCTCTGCATCTATATCTGTGTCTTGTGCCTTTACTTTGTCCCTTTTCTTTCTGTTTGTCTTGTACTATTCTAATATGTTAGGTTTTGTTCTATTTCATTATAATTTATTATTTCATAGAAATGTGTTTGTTTTCTAATAAAAGACAGAAATAAGGGGAACTTCCTGAGAACAAAACTGGAGAGGACCTAGGAGGAGTAGAGGAAGGGAAAACCATAAGCAATATATATTAATGAGAAAAATATTTCAAAGAAGAAAAAATATGCTGGGGTTAAGAAAGGTCAAACAAGTGAAGTTCTTAAGACTTCAAGCTGTATACAATCACAAAGACAAATCACAGGTGGCAAATAAATGTTATTACATAAAAATACAAAGTATAGTATAAACATTTAATTTAATGAATAACAACTGCAAGAAATAATACACAACCTGAAGTAAACATGCTCCTATCCTCTACATCTGGAAGGAACACAAAACACATTCCAGGAACAATTTTGAGGGATTCCAAGAACAGTCTGAATAAACTGAATGAGGAATTCCAAGAACAGTCTGAATAAATGGAAATCACAGTCTCTTCTTTTGTTTCTTTGAAGGGGTCTCATGGGCAAACAATATTATTCCTGGACTATATTCCTACAAAAGATAGACTAAATTCTGATTAAGTGTATAAAGGCAATTAACTTAGCAAGCTGTTATGGAAGAGTAGGTTTTCTGACTTATCTCTCTTAAAGAAAATATAAAGGCATCTTTGGTGACATAAACAAGAAAATATAAAAACCAATCAAGCAATCAATCAAAATGAAAGAAAAATACTACACCTTTAAGCCAACTTGGAGATAACAGGAGCAGATAAATAATGAAAAACATAGAGAGATTTTCACGATGTAAAGAAGGAATTTTGATTTTAATATTTCATCCACTTTTTCTCCTGAAATTAGACTGCTAATCAGAAAGACTATCATCATGTTGGGTAACTTTTAAATGAATTAAAATTAAATGCAAGTGCAACAATTTAGTTCTTTGGATGAACTAGATTCATTTTTGGTGTTCATAAATCACATAGGGTCAGTGGCTGCCATTGAGCAGTAGAAACTGAGAACTGCTATTGTCTGGGTTTTCCTGCACAGTTCTGAAAAGGCGGGCCCTTACACTGAGAAGCAGCAAAGGTTCCCTGAGCAACCTTGAAACTCTCAGGGAATGAGGGAAGGCAAAGTTTAAGCTATGGCTGTTTAGGGGTAAAGAGCAGAGGTTGACAAAAGTCAACTTTGCTTTCATCTTCACCCTTAGGAGGATGCAACAAGAAATAAGAATTGGCTAGGAATCATCCTTTTCTTAGAGGAGCTAAAGCTGGCTTTATGTCATTCCAATACAGATGTTTGTGTCAAAATAAACATGCTTATAGTTAAGGATTCAGAATAAGAAATAATAACATGAAATGAAAATAATGAGGAAAGCAATTGATATAAAGAGGATAAAATAAAAAAATTAAATTCAAGTCTAAATGAAATTCTGAAGTGGAAATTAAATGGAATGGATTCTCACCAATATTTGAACACATAGTGATGAAAAAACTGTGCCTTGCCTCATTAAAAAATAGATGACTCAATTAACTGATTTATCAAGAAGAAGATAGAAAAGGGAAATGTGTAGAGGAATTTAAATCCAGCAGCATGGCTGCTTTGGAAAGGAAGTCACATTTAAGGTATGATCTAGTTGGAATGCAGACATGCCTGAAATTAGAGTATGATGTGGCTGGAAAAACAGACACACCCTTAGTACAAACCTTTAATCCTTAATAATGAAGGTAAAGCTAGTTTGTAGAAGGAAGTAGCCAGGTTTGAAAATGCCTTCTATTGATGTTCCTCCTCTGGGGCTTCAGTCCCGTCAGCTCCCTGGGTATTTCTCTGGCTCCTTCACTGGGGACCTTGAGAGCTCCTTGGAACTATACCACCAACCAAAGAAAATCCATGGTGGAACTTGTGGCTCTAGCTATATATGTAGCAGAGGAAGGCCTAGTCTGTCATCAATGGGAGGAGAGGTCCTTGGATCTGTGAACACTCTATGCCCCAGTACCAGGAATGGGAGTGGGTGGGTTGGGGAGCAGGGGCAGGGGGGAAGGGATAGGGGATTTTCAGAGAGAAAACTAGGAAGGGGAATAACATTTGAAATGTAAATAAAGAAAATATCTAATAAAAAAAGAAAATGTCTTCTAACTGAGGGGAACTAAAAGTGAGGGATCAGAGAAAGATTTGACAGAATAAGTCATTGAACTCACATGAAAACAACAACAACAACAAAAGACTACTTAAGAACAGCAAGAGAAAGAAAAATGTGGTATATGTGTGGTGTATAGTATGTTGTATGGGAGGTATGGTATGGATGTATGGCAGTTTTACCAAGACAGTTTTATGATGACAGATTGCAGAGTGAACAAACTAAACACAAGTGATGACAGATCCATCAAGAATGAGAAGGAGCCAGAAGATTAGAACATATTGTAAAGATAATATGAGACCAGGAAGATCAATTCAGTAAGAACCACAGAGAAGCTAGACTGAATCAGCCATCTTGGAAGATTAGATTGTATGAAGGCAAGAAGCTTCCAGGCCTAGGCCAGGGATACTTAGAACAGAGAAAGAAACACTCTATTCTCAATCTAAGCTATGAATTCACACAGCTTGGGTATAGCTCTAATCACTTCATCTGAGGAAAGAAAAGTGACACTTACAGGAGTGGTTTGATTTTCTAGCATTAAGGTAGTCAGTACAATAAATATAAATGTCATAGTTCTTAATAATTATTTTTATCAAGTTAGATTTTCTTTATGGTTATGATATTTATTCTCATGAGAAAATTTCATGTTTCAATATAATATACAGGGAGCTTTAATGCTAACAAACATTGAAAATAATATTCAAAAATGATAGAAAATATAGAAATAGAAATAACTGACCAGATAATAGAAATCAGTAAATGATAGTTTGTCTATAAAGGTTGTAGTTATGAATGATAAAAGTCATTTCTACAGTCAGTAGAAATAAACTTAGAAAATGAGTGGAAGAGTTTTTTGTTTGTTTCTTTTTTAAATAAGTTATTTAGGTTTCATCATGGAAACTGAGGAAAGTATTACTTTATATGGTGTACTTACACCTTGGATATTGAAAACTTATATTCATTAAAAATGATGTTCCTAAGACAGGTATAGTAACATGCTCCTTTAATCCCAGCATTTGAGAGACAAAGACACCCAGATCTGTGAGTTCAAAGCCAGCCAGTTTAACATATAGACCTCCAGAACAGCTAGACTTATACAGAGTGAACCTGTCTCAAAACAAAATAAAACAATGATAAAACAAAACAAACAAACATCAATGATATTCTAGATAACATGAAGCCATTATTATTAACTATGAAAAGTAGTACGTTAGAGACACACAGGAAATGGACTTTTACTCACAGTGTAGGGCAAGTTTACAAGAGGGAAAAGTGACTAATCCTTAGACATACAAACTAATACTACAACTTGACTAAAAATGCCATATTATGTGTCCCATTGAAGTGAGGCTTTGGCTTTTGGAAGACTGTATATCTGATTGAGACGGTCAATCAGAGATTGCCTCCCTGTGATGTTAAATCTACCCATGAATCTAGACAGAATTAGAAGAAACCATCATCCAACTAATGTTAGAGTTCCGAAGAAGTTCTTGTTTTTCAGTGGTAATATGGTTTGTTATTTCAGAGCACACTGATTAATTTCCTGACCTCATAGTGGACCAGGAAAGGTTAAAACAGAAAACCTAGGTAACACTGCTTGTTGTCAACATTGTACCCATTAAACCAGATGCTGTAATGCAACTTTTGCTAGTCTCCTCTAGTTTATTTACCTAGTTAAAGACACATCTTAGTTAATCAGAATGTCTTCATGAGTGGAGAAATAGCTCCCACAATTTTTTAGAGATGTTCATTTCTGCCAATGAAAAAGTTAAGGAAGTTATTTATTTATTTATTTATTTATTTATTTATTTATTTATTATTTTCTTTATTTACATTTCAAATGCTATCCCGAAAGTTCCCTATACCCCCCGCCCCTGCTCCCCTACCCACCCACTCCCACTACTTGGCCCTGGCCTTCTTAAGGAAGTAATTTTGACCATGAAAATAGAGACAAAATGTTTCCAAACATATACTGCCACTTTACTTCTTCCTGGTGTAGAATTGTAATAAGCATTGTTAATATTTCCTCTATACATGAATGAAAGAGGAACCAGCCCTCAGTTCCATAAGGTGGTAATAAATAAGAGTCCTTTATTTAATCACATAATTTACAGCATGGGGACCTTAGTGTTATATTCATCAAAAGAGCGTAAATCCTCCACTTTACCCACAGCCATCTTTTTACCCCTAAATAAATAAATGAATAAATAAATAAATAAACGAGCAAATAGTAAATAAATAAATAGAGCATTCCATACTTTGCATCAGATATAGGCTACTACGAAATTTATTTTATTTATTTCTGATATTCACTGATGTTTGGATACACTGGAACATTGTTGTTCAAAATAACTAGTTTTCTAGAATGCTCCATCTGTATTTTTTGACTAGAGCAAATAGATGTGGGTTAATAGTATATTTTGTTGTGTTTGCATTTCTAATTTGTCTGCTTCTTCAAAGGCGCTGCAGAGTTATATAGGTCAGAAAATTCAATAGTGTCATTACTATGACATTCCCTGAGTCATTCTTCTCTAGAACTTTCAGTCTTCTTGTGTATGTTTTATGTTTAGTATCTATGGTTTTATATGATCTCAGTACTCACCAAAAATCCTTGAGAAGGCACTTTAGAAATATCTGATCACCCATCAATGTGAGACACATAATGAAGGGTTCTGATGTGGTTCTAAATACATATGCATCAAGAAAAATGATAGCAGAAAGAGTGAAATAAAAGTAACAAGCCACTGTTTGTGATCAGCTCTGCATTCAGTTTCCAGCTTTCTAATTTTTTATAATTATTAAATATATACAAATAGATATTGTATAATTTCATATATGTGTGTGTATGTATATATAAGTACACATACACACAAAGGTAATCTACCAAATACATGCAAATAGATGTCACATACCTTCATATATATATATATGTATATCTATATCTATAGATATACATATATACATGTTTATAAAGATGTAGACATATATATGTGTGAGTTTATGTATACCCAAATGATTTTTATTTTCCTTTTATATATTTCTTCTCTTCAACTTTTAAATTATTTTTAAATGAATAGGCCACTGCATGACAAAACTTGGGAGAAACTTCATTAGTATTTTATTTATTTGTTATTGAGTTTCTATTGACACATGACTACAAAAATAACTTTAAAGTAAGTTTGAAAGAAGAATAATAAGAACCATAAGGTAGACGTAGCCATTATTATAAGCATTACATCTTAATGGATCATTCCAGAGTTGGATTCAGGGTGTCCAAGAAAGTTATACTAAAAGTTATTTCTTTACTATTATGGATATTAACACATCCATCATTTATACATCCCTGTGGAAATATTATTCCACTCATAAATAATATTTAACATCAGATACTTCATAATGTAGTTCATGTGCAAATTTAGCTTGCTACAGAATGCTACAGCCTAATTAATTTCTAAGCCCAATCAAGAAATTAAGTTAGTTGAGAGCTGACAGTGTTAGAATTTGAAAGATTTATATTTACATATTTAACTAATTAAATTTGTAATTATTCAATACTTTGGCTCTTTAAGCACTTAACTTCACTGTTTAAGTCAATTTCTATGGAGTGGTGCAGTAAGTCATAACCAGCTATATTCCTCTGAGAGAAACCATGGAGTTGTGAATTTTATTGGTAATTTCCTTTTAATCTGTATTTATATTAAAATAGATGAATTTTCTAGCTGACATAGAAAATGCTCCAGGGAGTATGCATTCAGTTGTTTCTGTTAACTTATATACTACTTGAAAATGGGTGTTGCTTTTTTAAAAATAAAGTCATTAAAAAACCATTGATTGCTAAGCAGTACATGTGCAAATTCTTATCTGCATTTATAGGGATACATTTACCAATGACCGTAATGTTTATGACAATTGTAATTGGTCAAAGGTAGCTTGTTAACTTGTGTTCATGTAAGTATAAAACTTTGTTTCATTGACTCTAGAAGTTTGCAAGAAATTTAATAAGTATAGTTTTGCATATTTAAACATCTTTGACCAAGAGCAAAAACTTGCTAAGAGTTGTTAACCATAAATTAATGCTCATTGTTGGCAAGGAAAGAAAGATGTGTTGGTTTTCTATTAATACAATTGCAATCCTAATTTATTATTTTTATAGCTATTAGTTGGTATAGAATTATTATATATTATAAATTATTTACCAATTGAATATACTTATTTTATTTAAAAATATTTTTTCCTATTCTACTCACCAACTTGATCTGGGAAATACTTTTATATATATGAACTATTTCCCTTTCAAGATGATAAAATAAAAGCAGATGATGCCTATATTCTATCAACAGGACCAGTAAATCTTTCACACAGAGGGAATTGTCCTAAAGAACATAACTACATCCTGTTGTCAATAAAAACAGAGAAGGAAGAAGTATATCTTACATGCTGAGTGGCTTTTATAGGGTCAGACACATCCATGGGATTGTTGTAAGTACATTTCAAATAGTATTTTTGCCACTGACATAATGACTTTCCTCCTCTTGTTTCATTGCTCAATGCTCCATTTTCTGGGTTTCAAAGGAAACAGAACAAATGCAGTAAGTTACAAAAAGCAAAATGGATTACATTCAAAGTTGGATGATTTTAAACATATTTTTTAATTATGATTTTCTGTTGTCAGGGATGTTAGTTTTAATGGCACTGTTTGAGAAATTAAAGAATGAAATTTTAGTACTAAAATTATGTAAAGAAAACATCTAAAACCTCTTAAAATTTTTAGAGGTGATTTATATATTGCATTTTAAAAGTAGAACTCTTTTTAAAGTTTTTAATTCAAGATGAAACTCTTTGTTCCTGGTGAGGACATTATACTCCTTATAATATTATATTATGGAGAGAGTCACAAAATTGAATCATATTGAATGATGAACACAGCAAAATGTGCTTTAATATATTTTTAATAAGGATAGTCACATACTATTGTTTGGAATTTTCTTGTATATTACTTTTTATTGCTTCTTACAATAGGCTGAATTTTTGTTCTTACAACAAATAAAGACCTAGTTTCATACTACACAAAGTAGGAATTCTCATTGATCAATTCATGTCTCTATATAGTACTCTATATAAAAGCGCTGTGTTTATGTGATATCCATGTGCAGTTACTGAACTTAAATTGATGAATACTAAATCTCATTTACATGCATAATTAGAGTCATTCTAATATATCAGATAAAGCCTTTCTCCTAACATAGAAAATCCATTTTTCATCAATCTATATCATTAACTAAGTTGTTTTTATATTTTTACTTTATATGCCTCTATCAATTTCTTCCATCTCCTTGGAATTCTCCCTTTATTAAAGTTTAGTCATCAGTATATATAATTGAGAGATGACTATATTCCCCCATTTATATAAAAATAAACCATTTCCTATGATCTATCCTTAAAAAGAGAATGAAGCAGTAGAAATTTTTCTCACTAAAAATATCACAAATACCTAAAATACAAAAAGAAAAGAAAAGAAAAGACAAAGACAAAGAAAAATAGTTTAGGGACATTTAATGCTATTGACAAGAAAAATTTTAATCAGCAAGTATTAAGTACTTACCAACACAGGAAAAAAGGCACTGTATCAATGATAACCTAGAGGTTTAGGGTAGAATTAGGGTAGATATTATTTTTGTCTAGTTAGAAAGAAGGAGGATAAAGACTAAGAATGAAAACTTTAAATATCATGTGAAAAGTATGTACAAATATGATAAATTACTCAAAAATTAAAATCATAAATTCCAGAATATGAGCTCATATTTTTTATGTAATAAGTCCAGATGGTGTCATGACATGCATTTTGTGAAGTGTGCTTGTCTGCATGTATACACATCCATTCTATGTGTTTGGGTGTTTTTGTGTGCATGTCCACATAAAGATGGGAAATTGATTCTGGATGTCTTTCTAAATCACACTCCATTTTATTTATGGAAGCAGTTAGAGATCCTTGCTAGTCTGGCCAGTTTGTCATCCCAGGTGATCCCTGGGTTTGCCTCTGAGACCTGGTGTTGAAGGCAGCATCCACACCTAGTTAGTATCTACATGAGTTCTATTACCTAAACTGGGGAAGTGATGCTTTTGGACAAACTTTTTATCCTTTGAACCTCCTCTGTCCTTAAATATACTTCAGAGTAATTGTCCATGAATATTGTCATTTCTTGAACCTTCTGTCATGCTAATTATAATAACTAGCTTTAGCATTTCTATGTCTTCCACATGCCACAAGTTGATAAAAGTTAGACTTTTCATTAATATATTTCTAATTCTAATGAAAAGCATTCCAAACAAGGTATCAAGAGAACAGAAACAGCAATAAAAATATATACCCCATATTTCCTGTGGATAGACAAATTATAAATGAAGATATTCAAAAGTGAAATGTGAACTGAGGAGAAAGGAGGAGACAGATGAACAGAGTTGAAGAGAGTTTGACCAGCTCATTCAAAATGTGCTTACTGAGTTTTCATTGCATAGAAAGAAGCAACAGTCAGGCACAGAAAATTGCCCTTCAATCAGCAGTCAGGGAAAAGTCTGTTTATAGTGCACATCAAATATTAAAGGCCATCTGGGAATATTGTAGTGTGTAAGTGTGTGTCATATGAGAGTTTTAAGTTCTCTTTAAAATATTGATTCAAAAGGAAAAAAAACACATGTAAAATGCCACTAAAAATAATAAATATTCATAGGAAATTGGTTCAAAAACTATTGGCAAGAAAAAAATATTAATTTACATTTTAGCTTTTATCAGTGCAGTGCAATAGCTGAAGGAGAACTGGGGGTTTTCTGGGGCTGGAGAGATGGTTCATGGTGAAGAACTCTACCTCCTCTTACAGAGGACCTGGATTAACTTTCCAAAATCCGAGTCTGGGTGCATATAACCATTTATAAACCTAGCTTCAGTGTATCTGGTAGCCAATTCCTGCTTCCAAGGATACATATACAAGTGGCATACATTTATGCACACACACACACACACACACACACACACACACACACGTGAATAAAATTAATTCTTAACATTTTCTGATTATTTGATCAAACTGAATAATTTCCTAATTAAAGTGATATTCTCTACAAATTGAGTGAAGGAGTGTAAGACCAACCTTTTTGTAAAGTTTTATGAAAGAAGTTCTCAATGTTCTTAAGGACTCCATGGAAGATGAGCACTTGACACCTTCCATACACCCATCCATCTACCAAGTCATCAGGCAATAGAACTGAGCATTATTGTTTTCTGTGGCATTATTCACACAAGCAAGTCCATGGCACTATCTCAGATCCAGGAAGAGATGATGAATGAGAAAATATGTAGAGAGTGGGGTTTTAGTTGGTTATAAATGAAATTATGATCTTCACCTGGAAATTGAGGGAACATGAAATCTTCAGTTAAGCAAAATAGACTCGACTTCAATAGATTAATATTACATTTTCTGGCCTGTGATAGGCTACCTTTTACACACATGTGCAAATGAGAATGACGTGAAAGTACATGTTAGTATTGAGTAAGAAAATGGAAATCAATGAAGGTGTATGAGAGTAGAATGTAGGTAAGTATGACTGAAGATACTTTTACTTACAATTGTGAACTTCAAGGAAGAACCACCTGAGAAGAGAGTCTCAGGTTGGGATTGCATAGATTAGATGACTTGTAGGAATGTGTGTAGAAGAATGTCATGACTGCCTTAATTTTTATGACACCCAATCTGAGAATGGGGGTGTTTAGGCCCTGGATTGTAGAAGACCAAAACAGTTTTCAAACATGTATGCTTCGAGTTCTGTCTGTTCCTTGCTGTGGATATGAGATGTCAGCTTTAAGTTCTTGTTACTTTGGCTTCTGTGACTATAACTTGTACTTAGGAGTGCTCATCTTACGCAACTGCTGGTGTGGGTGTTGGACTGTAGGGAAGCACTGGGGCACCACTCCAGGAATGTGGCAGCACAGACTTAGGAGTAGAGGTGC
This sequence comes from Mus pahari, assembly GCF_900095145.1. Lineage (NCBI taxonomy): Eukaryota > Metazoa > Chordata > Mammalia > Rodentia > Muridae > Mus > Mus pahari. The sequence goes on along the minus strand of NC_034610.1, from coordinate 39,357,742 downwards.
GGGAGCTGGCTAAGGGGTCCTTGGGCCTGCAAGGAGGCTGGGGCCATGGGGTTCTCAGACCCATGGACACCTAGGTGCTGCTGGGAGTCACAAAAGAGCAGATAATTAAGTCTAGCACCATGGGCTGGAGTCCTAGTCTGGAGCCAGGATAGAAGGGAAATCTGACTGGTCCCACAGTCCGAGTCTTTGCTTGACAGCAGTGTCAGACTTGGTGGTGGCCATGACTGAGAGTACAGAGAGGCCTTCTACAGGAGATTAGATAGCAGCTCTGTAGGTAAATGCCTTCTTTCTGGCTCCCCACAGAGGATGCTGATGAAAAGAGACAGTCTCAAGTTCCAAATCATTTATTGTCATGGTGGAAATTGATGCATAAAACAAAACTGCACTTCTCAGGGTGGCCTTGAGATTACATACCTTTTGCAGGGAAGAATGTCTGGGAAGGAAAGCTTAATGGCTAAGAGATCTCTGTCTTGAGCTTATGTGACTAAAGGTTACATCTCTTTTCCTATTGTCTTGGTTTGAGATGTTAGGGATACCTCATCTCCACATGGAAAGACTTAGGGTTTTACAAGGCTGATGACCACAAGTCTATGGGGAGGCTGCAGTTAGAAGCAGGAGCTTGGTGACCAGGAGCAGGTGAAGCTCCTACTGTCTCCCTTTAAGTTCTCCAGGGCTTCAAAGCCTTTACCTCAACAGAGGACCAGGATAATTCTCACAGTCCATTGTCCCACAGAGATGTAGAAAACTAACATAAGTTAGGAACTAAATTGATTTAACCAGAGAATCCAGATGAAATAAATGGTTTTCTAGAGAGATACCATATACCAAAAATTAAATTAAGATCAGATAAATATTCAAAGCAATGCTATAACCCCCCGCAAAAAAGCCAGGACAAGATGGGTTTAGTGTAGAATTCTGCCAGACCTTCAAAAAAAAGCTAATACCAATACTCTTCAAACTAGTCCACAAAATAGAAACAGAAGGAACACTACCTAATTCATTCTATGAAGTCATAGTTACTCTTATTCCTAAAACTCACAAAGACCCAACAAAGAAAGAACTTCAGATAAATTTTCCTTATTAATATTTATGCAAAAATACTCAATAAAATTCTCACAAACTGAGTCCAAGAATACATCAAAACCTTCATTTGGCAAGATCAAGTAGGCTTCATTCCAGGGATGCAGGGAAGGTACAATATACAAAAATCCGTCAATGTAATAAAATATATTTTTTTCAAGGAAAAAAAGTCAGATGATTATCTCATTAGATGCCAAAAAAGCCTCTGACAAAATATAACAGCATTTCATATTAAAAGTCTAGGAGTAATCAGGAATTCATGATACATACCTAAACATAATGAAAGCAATATATAGGAAACAAACAGCCAACCTCAAATTAAATGCAGAGAAAACAGAAGCCATACCACTAAAATCTGGGAAAAGACAAAGTTGCCCACACTCACTTTATCTATTCAACGTAGCACTCAAAGTTCTAGCTAGATTCAATTAAACAACAAAAGGAGATCAAAAGGATACAAATTTGAAAGAAAGACATCCAAGCATCACTATTTGAAGATTATATGATCGTACGCATAGGCAGTTCCCAAAATTGGACCAGGGAATTCCTACAGCTGACAAACAACTTCAGCAAAGTAGAGCTTTATAAAATTAACTGAAATAAATCAGTAGCCCTCCTTTATGCAGATGATAAACAGGTTGAGAAAGAAATTAGAGAAGCAACACCCTTTACAATAGCCATAAACAGTATAAAATATCTCGGTGTAACTCTTTTTGTTGTTGTTGTTGTTTTGGGGTTTTTTTGTTTTGTTTTGTTTTGTTTTGTTTTTTCGAGACAGGGTTTCTCTGTATAGCTCTGGCTGTCCTGGGACCAGGCTGGCCTCGAACTCAGAAATCCACCTGTCTCTGCCTCCCGAGTGCTGGGATTAAAGGTGTGCTCGGTGTAACTCTTACAGAGCAAGTGAATATCTGTATGGCAAGAACTTCAAATCCCTAAAAAGAAAATGAAGAGGACCTAAGAAAATGGAAAGATCTCTGTTAGGAAAGCATGGCCCCAGGAGGTACATCTCCCAGTTCTGCAAAGCTGCCACCCTCGATCTGCCCCTAGCCTTGACGCTTCACTCACTGCTGAGGTCCCAAGTAACCATGGAAACCTAGCCTAGTGTCTGTGTGCCTGAGTGTGAGTTGGAGTAAGGGCTACACGAAGTTATATGCAAACGCCTTAGTTATGATTGGTTGAAATCAGCTTAAAAATCCTGGTCTGGCCACAGCAACTTGCTCATTCCTGGAGTCCAACAGGAGATGCCATCACCCTGAAAATCAATTCTGCTGACCTGGTTGCCCACCACCAAAGGAGACCAGCCCCCACTGGGGACCATGCTCCAGTGAGACCGTAAAAGCAGATGTCTCAAGCCTTGCCATTGAGCCTGGCCTGTGCTGCCATCAAGCCTGGATACATCAGGCCAGACCAGAGTTTATGAAGTGTGTGTTTGAGTGTGTGTGTGTGAGTGTGTGTGTGTGTGATCTCATTTCTCCATTTACTTGTTTATTGCTATTTATGAATAAACTAGTTGTTATAGCCTAACCTCCAAGTCCTAGGCTCCCTTCTCACTTCTGTCATCAATCCCAATCCAGGACAGTTTTGCGACAACCTCCCATGCTCTTGAATCAGTAGGATTAACATAGTAAGAGTAGCCATCTTACCAAAAGCAATCTACAGATTCAATTCAATCCCCAGCAAAATTCCAACACAGTGCTTCACAGACATGGAAAGAGGAACTCTTAGAACTTCTGTGGGAATCACCATCCCTGACCTCAAGCTGTACTACACAGCAATAGTGAAATTAAACCCATGGCACTGGTGCAGACACAGACAGGTGGATCAATGGAATAGAATAGAAGTACCAGAAGTAAACCCACCACATATGGACACTTGGTCTTTGAAGCCAAATTACAGCAGAAAATAGAAGGCATCTTCAATAAATGGTGCTGGTCTAAATAGCAATCTGCATATAGAAGAATGAAAATAGAACAATCTTTATCACCTTGTACAAAGCTCAAATCCACGTAGATCAAGGACTTCAATGTAAAACCAAATACACTGAGTCTACAAGAAGAAAGATTGTGAAAGAGCCTGGAACTCATTAACACAGGGGACAATTTTCTGAGCTGAACATCAATTGCACAGGCTCTAAGATCAACAAGTGATAAATGCAAAATACATTTAGTACAACTTCCAAAGTCCTCATAATTTATAGCAGTCTCAACAATGTTAAAATTTTAAAGATTCTACTGAGATTTATTCAATCACTTAACTGTAATCAACAAAGCATGCCAGGAAAACGGCTGGGTAAACTCGGAATTCTGCATCTCCACATCTGCTGTCGAAGCCTTCAAATCTCAACCTCCTTTTTTACTTTTAATGACTACAACAAACTTCTTTCTCCTGGGCTGGTTCTATTCCCTATTATCAGCTTTCTTCTGCGGATATTCCACGACTCTGGCAACTTTAACATTTTGCAGTCTCCAAGTCAACTTCAGCTTTATAGCTTCATGTTCAAATGTCTAGGATACACACATGATCTTCTGGGCACCTTCAAAAGGGCTTGCATCACTTCTCCAGCTCTGCCCTCTGTACCACTCTAAGCTCAGGTTGATCCACTCCACTGCTGCTGCTCTTTGTGGTGACCATACCATGGTACTGTCATTTCCAATACTGGGGTCTTCCGCTGCATTTAGGATTCACCAAAAGCCTCTCCTAGGCTTTCTTCATGGTGCCAAGCTTCAACTCTTTTACATAACCCCTTCAGTCCTGGACCATCAACTGCAACCAAGGCTGCACCTTCTCCAATGACCTTCCCTGACCTCTCACAGTACCAAGCCTCAGCTGGTCTTCATGACCCCTTCATGACTTCAAGACTACTACAATTTGGATGATTCTTAGACATCCCCCAGCCTCACCCTTCCTTGGGGCCTCTAGTTATCTCACTCAGGATGCTATTTTCTAGTTCCATTCATTTGCCTGTAAAACTCATGATGTCTTAATTTTTAATATCTGAATATAATTGCATCGTGTAAATGAACTACATTTTCTATACCGATTCTTCGGTTGAGGGACATCTGAGTTGTTTCATGTGGCAGGATTTTCCCTGTCCAGTTAATTTAAATATTAGGACAGTGGGAGGACTGTGATTGGACAGGGAAAGGGGAGGTGGAGCTAAGAGTTGCAAAGAAAGGAATCAACTCAGGAAAGAGGAGAAGGAAACAAGATGGAGGGCGATGAGCAGGGTGATTCAGAATCTGCATGGTTTTAAATAGCTACAGGTTGATTTAATATCATATAGGAATAGAATAATTGAGATAACTTGTCTAATCTAGGTGGGAAGCTTGTACCATTTTCAATTGGCGCTGAACTTATTGTGTGGGTATCCTGGAAATCTGACTGTGACAATCTTACCACAATTTCCAGTTGCTGGTTATTACAAGTAAAGCTGCTATGAACATAACAGAGAACTTTCCTTGTGGTATGGTAGGGCATTTTTGGGTACATACCCAATAGTGGTACAGTTGCATCTTCAGGTAAAAATGTTTCCAATTTTCTGAGTGTGGTAGTTTGTATATGCTTGGCCCAGAGAGTGGAACTATTAGAGGATGTAGCCCTTTTATAGTAGGAGTGTCACTGTGGGTGTGGAATTTAAGTCCCTCATCTTAGCTGTCTGGAAGCCAGTCTTCTACTAACAGCTTTCAGATGAAGATGTAGAACTCTTAGCTCTGCCTATACAATGCCTGAACCAGGGAAGGATGAGGCCTGGGGTTGGAGGGGGGTTAGGGGCAGGCACCCTCTCATAGGCAAAGTGGAGGAGGAATGGGATGAGGAACTGTGGTACTGTGGAATTGGGGGACTAGGAAGGTGGGAGTAACTGGAATATAAATAAATAATTTTAAAAAGAAAAAAATGAAAAATGTCACAATAAAACTTATCTTTTTTATAAGACAATCCAGAGACAAAAAGGAAACATTGTTATAGAAATGTGATTGAAAGAATTTTATGGCAATTAATAAGAGCTAATAGTAAATGTTCCTCAAAAATCTTTACACTCAATATATTATTGGTATGAGCTAAAAATAATTAATTACATCATTTATTTGACAAAATTAGAAGCCACAAAGAAAAAAGTAACTAGGATGAACACTGATTTCTGATCATAATACCAATATATGAAGAAAACTGATCACATAAATATGGCATCTGATGCTAAGAGTAAGACTAGTTTTTAATCAGCTGTTGACAATTAATAAATATTGACACAGAGAAGATACATTGAAGCCAAAGAAAAGAAAAAGAGAACCCAACATGGGACAGACTTATTGGTGGGAAAAAACTTATCAAGAATATACTATAAATTAATTGTACCATAATAGAGAATAAATAATGAAATCCTGCTGTATCTTGAAGTTTAGAACACAGAATCAACACCCCAATCACTAAAGTACTTAGCTCCAAAGCTAAAATACTATATATGTCAGAAAGTAGAATAAGGAAAAGAAAGAGGAAGAGAAGGAGAAAGGTAAGAAGGAGGAGGAGCAGGATCAAAATCACAAACACAACAAGAACATGACCAAAGCCAAGGCCAAAGCCAAGAAAAAGAACAAACAAGAGCAAGAGGAGCAAGAGCAAGAGCAAGAGCAAGAGCAAGAGCAAGAGCAAGAGCAAGAGCAAGAGCAAGAGCAAGAGCAAGAGCAAGAGCAAGAAACAAGAAACAAGAAACAAGAAACAAGAAACAAGAAACAAGAACAAGAACAAGAACAAGAACAAGAACAAGAACAAGAACAAGAACAAGAACAAGAACAAGAACAAGAACAAGAACAAGAACAAGAACAAGAACAAGAACAAGAACAAGAAGAACAAGAACAAGTTACAGCCATCTAATAGAGTAATTAAAACTAACAGAGTCACAGGTACTTTGAAAACTGTATGGAGTGGATAAAGATTCACAAAGTAAGATTCTTTAGTAGACAAAGAGGCAAAAGAAGAAAAAGGAATATAAATATATTTCAATATAAATTGAAAGGAAACTTTAAGAAAGAAAAGCTAGGGAAAATTCTCCAAGATCAAGTACATGAGTGTCTCCTCAGAAAGAGAAAGGAGGCCATATGATGCAAAGGAATAAAGTGTCCATGATGAAAACAACCAGTAACAAATTCTGTATCAAGTGAAAATATTCTCTTAAAGAATTCTAATGAATTTTTTTAAATAGATGAAGCCTGAGACAATTGGCTCTTAATGTGTGCATCTTAAAAATGACACTTAAAAGGAACTTGAGATGAAAGGATCCACACCAGATGGCAAAGGCAACTGAAAAGATAAGTGACAGACATACGTGATCCCATGGGAAATAGAAAATACTAATGTAAATATGATTTTTCTCAATTTTTTCTACTCACTTTCGAATACTGTCAATGTGTTTATTTCAGAGAGTAGGTATCTTTTTTATGTTTTTTGTTTTATTTTGTTTTTGGTTTTGTTTTTTGGTTTTGTTTTCTGTTGTTTTTGTTTTTTGTTTTTTTGTTTGTTTGATGATTTTTTTTTCAACACAGGGTTTCTCTGTATGGCTCTGGCTGTCCTGGAGCTCACTCTGTAGACCAGGCTGGCCTCGAACTCAGAAATCTGCCTTCCTCTGCTTCCCGAGAACTGGGGCTAAAGGCATGTGACACCAATGCCCAGATAGAGTAGGTATTTTATAAAAGTTTAATTATGCATGAAATGGTGTAATGAAAAATGGGAAAGATAAATGATATTGAAGCATTTTCTTGGCCATCATAGACTTATCCTAAAGGAATATTTAGAACACACAGTTGTACACATAAATTTTTATTAAATTAACAAAGGTTGGATAAAAACGGTGAATAGAGAACATCTGCTAAAGATATATTAGTAAAGTAAGAATGGAATGAATGGTCCTAGAAAAATAGTATTTGATGCACACAAACAGATATCAAGAAGATACATACCACAACCACATTTATCTGTATAAACACAGTGGTATAAAAACTGTACAAACTGACAGAATTATTACACATGAAAGCCATACAAAAATCAAGTATTTGCAAATTACAACAGGAATTATCTTTTCAGAAAGCAGAAAAGTCTTTCTCCATTGAAGCCCCAAATTCTTAAAATGATAATGTTCACTCATATCAAATATTTTCATTGTTTTAAAGAAAATTTTGTACATGAAAATGAAGGATCAAGTTCATGCCCAACATCAAGACTGCAAAAGTACTCTTCATAGTTAAATGTTATTCCATTCATAGAAGAGAGATTGTTTATATCTAAATGATTCTCAGAATTAGAATCTTCCTTCAGTTCTTATCAGCTATCACTACTATTGTTTCAAAGGGGAATGTGTTGTTATATGTTCCTGAAGAGGTTTGTGGAATATTATCATGTCTTCTTACTCAGGTTCTCTACCCAAGATTTCCCCAACAGTTGTATACTAGCAAAGAGAAAATGAAATATCTTTATCATGGTCTTCACACTTCATACTTAATGCCTTTAAATTTACATTGTGCTTTCTTAATAAAGCTAGGGGCATCAATACATCAAATTTATATTCATTAAGTGAAATCAGGAATATATTATGCTCCTTAATCAGAAAAAAACTAATCCTTGAACACTTGCAGTGCTCAACTGTATAGACTAAAACATTCATATACAACTTTCTTGCCTTCTAGAGACTCCCTTTATCACTGAATTGGAAAATATAATTTCCCTCTGGATATTCATCTAGTTTGGGCATCATTGCTATGATAATGCAGGCCTGAAACTTTCAGGATATTGCTTTATACCAGTAAATTCTCAAGAGAAGACATATCATTTCATCAAACAAATTTTGTAATTTTGCAAACAGCTACATTTTACCAATCTACACCATGATTCTCTGTGTTTGATTGCTCTGCACCTGCGTGAAATCATCGCTAAAGCAGTCTGCAGTCTGAGAGAATTTCAGAGTATCCTGGCCCCATAACTATATTACCTTTAGTTATTTATGTATCAAACTCACTTGGAACATTGTCCTTGTAATGAAGACACAAATTTCTGGGTCTCCTAAATGACACATAAGCCAAGAGTTAAGAACGGTGTTTGATAGCTCATATATTAGGAACTCCCTTATTCTCTATGCAACAGTTAAAATATGTAATTGCCACATGATTACATCATTTATCACAAATCAAATAGCACATGTTAGTAATCAGTGCATGGACTTGATAAATCTGCAAATAATTTTCAAAGTACATACACACATGAAAATTTGTATGAATGCAGTTACCAGAATGATACATTGTAACATTTACTTACATGGTTGCATTCTTTATATTAAAGTTCATTCTCCTGCATGTTAAACAGAAAAAGAAAATAAACTATAAAGGTGAATTTTCTGTTCAATTTTGTTGTTAAGTATTCTTTGTTTCAGTCTTCCTTAGAGTTCCACAGAAGTTTTATGATGACAATTACTGAACATAAAAATTTTGTGAAACAAAATTAGCAAAAGGCCAGGCGTGGTGGCGCATGCCTTTAATCCCAGCACT